>NC_068359.1:51216781-51347467 GCF_020536995.1 Dreissena polymorpha
GCCATACTGATAGGCATTCAAAGACATAAGTCAAAGAAAACAAAATTTGACAAGCTCGGTACATTTCGTTGAGATGAAGGTCGAACACTGAAGACGCCCAGTGGATTAGAAGCATGGTAAGGAATTCTATGTCCGATAAGCTCGGGCACAACAAAAGGAAACTCAAAGAATACTTATTGAGCGGCTTTGTAGAAAATATAGCGCACGATAATGCGTTCCCGATAATGCCGAAAACCGCCATTACAGGAACCGAAAATAATTCTACTCTAGCCAAAGTTTTGTCGAACTGTGGAATGTTCGTAAAGTTTTGCGGAAGCTTCTCGTTTTCTAGCGTTGTTATATTGGTCTGCATTTTATCCATCGTGGCTGCACAAAATATGACAAAATAATATAAGCATAGGATATACTCATTTAACAGTGTTCATGACGTTGCCGCAAACAAAATTTAATAAAGTTACCTCAGACGGCTTTTTTACGAAATGAAATTATCGCTCAACTATTTCACTACGTTAAACTATTGTGTGGCCACGATTGCGCTTCTGTACGTCAGGCCTCCGTCGTTTGAATGTACAATTTAATAGTGTGTTTTTTTTTATAATTTTTATATAAAAAACGCTTGTGAAAATCATTTCCATAAACAAGAAGTACACATGTTTTTGATAAACAATTCGATAAGTAACACAAACCTTAAATTGTGTGCAGAAAGTATTTAATATTTTAATTTAAAACTCGCCTTTTTGTGTCATGAAAAAATACAACTATATTGTTCGCTTATTAATTGTAATTAAGCAAATTAACATACATTGTATGTTCATATGCTTGGTATATTTTTTTATATGCATCAGATTTCCAAATACTATTAGTTGTAATATTAGTATATCAATTTTAATATACTGACAAGTAATGTTATACAAAAATATTTACCTTTTCACCGAAATTTCCGAATGAAACTGCAACAGATAATGATTTTTATTTTACAGGACAGTTTATTTATGCCCTTTTGAAGACAGATACTTTTATGCAGAACCTATTCTTATAACCAAGGCAAACGATTGGATGGTTAAGTCTTGAGATTTGCCATGTGGGGAGTTGATAATTAATGTATTGTCCTAGTGGTAAAGAAAAGGTCATAGACCGGACGGACTTGAATGCCACGATGTGCATAAAATATTGTTTATGTCTTGTCCTAGTGGTAAAGAAAAGATCATAGACCGGACGGACTCGTTTGCCACGAAGGAAATAACAATCACAATGATTGATTGAAAAAGGGCATTTATTTTAAAATGCCATAAAAAAAATAAAGAACAGAAAACATATTTTACTGAATGGCATAATGGGCGGTAAAAACCCGCCACAAGGGGAACCTGAAAGGTAACCCCGCCGCCCATGGAGTACGGGAGAGGACCTCATATAGAAAGGGGGAAGCTACTCCTAAAGGTATATGTAGTGGCTTTAAACCGTCAAAAACAAATTGTAGACTGTATGGTTAAGTGAACAGTCGTGTGGCCTGAACACTTACTGAAAATAAATCGAAAATTGCATGTAAGCTGCATAAAATAATAGTAAAAAAGCACTATGAAGATTAATGGATTGCCTACGGCTATACTTTAAGGTGAAGTCTAAAATATGTTTAAAATAGTAGAAATTGCCATTTCGAAGTATTATGCATGGATGATCATTAAAAATAAACGCAGACTAGAGAAATAACCAGCAGGTTTAAAAATTGCACAATGTAAATTGCCAATACAATTGACAAAGTACGACTAGAAAACACACAAAAATGTCACGGCTGTTAAAAATGGATAAATGATGAGATCTGTACATGAAGGTAAAATCTAAATCATAATATAAAACACGAAACAAAACAAGTGAAAACCAAAATACAAAAAAAAAGAAAGAAAAACTGAACATATTAAATAAAACATGTGAAACATGTAACTTTGTAGCTGGAGCCTTAAACTGTCAGACAATTAAAGAAAACTATACAGCAGACATTGGCATAAACTAAAAACTACGGGCACTGTAACAAGAGTAGAATTTACATATAACCCTAAACTGAACGGTGAACATAAATCTATGGTAAAATGTACAGTGACACAAACAATGTAGGGATGCAAATGTAAGCCCTCCTGAGGGAAGGCTGCGGCCTTAACCGTCAGACTAAACAGAAAAAACTAATACAGTAAATTTTACATAAATTATGTACACACGAAAAGAAAATATGAAAAAATATATGCAGCCTTAACTGTCAGGTAAACTTAAGAGAAACATTCAAGACGTAGTGCTAATACGCTTGCACAGTGACCCAAACAACTGTGAGATGCAAATGTAAGCAATCCTGCAGGAAAGCGATGAAGCTGCGGTTTTTAAACTGTCAGACAATACAAAAACATAAAAATGAATTGATACAGCAAATGTTACATAAACTATGTACATAAGGAAACAATTGAAAAACACATAGATACCTTAAACTGTCAGGTAAACATAAAGGAAACGTCCAAGACGTTGTGTCCATATTCTTGAATGAAAACAAAATGAACTGGCTAGAGATGCAAAGCACGTATGGTTCCCCTCCATAATGTAATCAAACGCTGCCGCCTACACAGTCAGTGTCTGATAAGTTGGGGGTATTAAATGGGTAATGGTGTAGATCGAATGTACTTAACATATGCGTTTGATCGCCAACGTCCCAAACGTTGGAGCTGGGAGGCAGGCATTTTATGGGAATGGGCGTGAGTAGCACCTCCGATACGAAAAGAGTGGGATGTGTAAAATTGTGGATTTAGATCCGAAGCCACAACACATGTTGGGAAGATTTGACCTAAAGAAAGCCGTGGTGACAGGATCCCCATTACGCAATTGGAAAAGGGGGCCTGTTTGCGTAGGGCATAGCCGTAGGTATCTTACTAATGCACGAACAGGTTATAGCTGTTTGTCAGATTGAATAGCAAGTGGAACAGTGGTAGCTTGACCTTGTGAGTGTTTTTTAATTACGAACATTTATTACTTACGATGAGACCTTGTCATTTGAGTACATGAAAGTGTGGTCCTTGCGCAACACGGTATTTTGGTGAGTTCCCCTACCTGGAAAAGGCCAAAAAGGCAGTAAGAAACATGGCCTTTAAAAGGACCCGGTTGTAATGGTCCAGTATGTGGGAATGGAGGGCAGCCGGTAAAGTTTGGATGTTGGCCACAGTGAAAGGCAGGCGTTTATCCGCAGTTGACATGCGGCGGATACTGTACAATAACTTTTTTATCACGAAGGACTCCATGCGGTTGATCATATTGTATAATTTATCAATGTAACCAAGAGCGGAAACATATGGAGAAATAGTGTTAGCCCGAAAATGTAGATTGTGACAGTACGCGATAAATTGTGCTAAGCGTTCAGATGAAATGGGTAAGCATTGCAGCGTAGGGTAATGCGCCAAATGAAATCGTTGGTATTGGAGAAAAGCATTTTTATAGCTGGCTTTTGTGAAAGGAGCAAGGGATCTTTTTAATAATTTGTACACAGATTGATTTAAATTGTGAAAAGGTACTCTGGAATGGTTGTTGGAAGCTGGTCCATGAGGGAAGCCCTTTCCTTAAATTTGGCGATATGTAAACGAGAAAGGAGGTCAGGTAATAAATTGTATTTTCCCGGGATGTGTTGTGTGTGCAAAAGAATATTATATTTCATACTGGCTAAAATTATACGGCGGACTAGTGACATAATGAAAGGGACCCGGCATGTCTGTTTATTAATAATATGAACCGCGGCTTCATTGCCAGTGTGTAAAACGATACACTTATTTCGAAGTTGGTGACCCCAGATTTCCAATGAAAGAGAAATTGGAAAAATGTCCTTAAAAGTTATGTCATAAGCCAACCAAGCGTCTGGCCAGGTACCTGCAAATCAGTGTGACTCAAAAATAGCTCTGAAACCTAATGCTCCAGATGCATTTGTATAAAGATGCAAAGTATCGGACGTGAGCCAACGTTGTTCAGTGAGTACCTGTTTCCCATTAAAATGTTCAAGGAATAATTGCCAAGCGCGTAGGTCCTTGCTGCTTTCCTTGTTTAGAGTAATGTGATGATGAGGTTTGGAGACATTCAGTGTCAAATCTATGAGCCTGCGTACGAAACCGCGACCGAGAACTATGACTTGGCAGCAGAAATTTAAAAGACCCAAAAGGGATTGCAGTTCCTTAAGGGTGACCTTACGGAACTTAAAAAACGAGCTTAAAAGTGTCCTGGTTTTTATTAACTTGTCTGCCGGAAGACGTGCTTCCATAAGGATTGAGTCTTATTCAAGACCCGTAAATGTAATGATAGGAGTAGCCGTGACAGTTTTATCTGATTTGATGGGCACGCAAATCTGGGCACAAAATCTTAAGAAATTGTCTAAACTTCTTTGACATATAGGAGAGTTAACTGGACCCATGAATAAGAAGTTGTCTTAAATGTGAACCGTTTGTGGGATGTGTAAATGTGTGACCGAAATAAATTGCAAGGCATAACTAAAACGTTCAAAAATGGCACAAGAAGGCGAGGCTCACATTGGGAGACAAGTATCATAAATGAAATAATCTTCGAATTGTATACCAAGTAAGTGAGTGTCAGAAGGGTGAATTGGGATTAACCTCAAAGCCGAATCAATGTCTGTTTTGCTGAAAAGAGCGCCCGGGCCAATACTCAAAAGGAGGGCTACAGCGTCGTCGAAAGAGCAATAGGAAACTGAAGCTAGTTCGGGCTCAATATAATCATAAATGGATTGACCTGGAGGATAACTGAGGTGGTGAAATAACCGAAACTGACCAGGAGATTTTTTTGTAGGAACCGCGCCAATGAGACATACTCGAAAATTGCCAAAGGGATGGGATGAGAAAGGACCCTTAACCCGACCAGCTTTAAGTTCCTCGTTTAGTTTGTGACGGACAATATCAGGGTGTTGTTTGCATGATGTAAGGTTAGAGGCTGAAGTTGAAACCCAAGGACCTATATAACCCAATTTGAAACCGGAAGTAAAACCTTCAATCAAATAGTTAGCCCATTGGTAACCTGACAGAATTGGGAGAGTTTATGAATGTAAATTGGGGTTACCACAGCTATTTTATTTGGCTTGTTTATGCTGTGCAGCGGGTTTGGGTTTGGAGGGGGCTCTGGCAGCGTGTTCCTTTGAGAAGAATGAGCATTCGTAAGATGGGTGTGATCCCCTGCAAAAGCCGAAGACACGGGGTGTGGGCAAGAAGGGACGTGGCAGAAGGAGCGTCTGTTATAATGGAAACAGGTTTTGTCAAGGAATCTTTTGACGGGCGACGATGGTTTTGGGGTGGGTCTTTGAGAACGAAAAGAGGGGATGGAGGGGGCCAACGTGCTTGCCATGAGCCAAAACTCCGTATGGAGTCGGTTCAATGGAAGAGGAATAGTTTCCCGTAGGATTCTGAAATTGTTGTCGTAATACGAAAATGCTAAGCCCGGACGATGGGTTGCAAGGTCTCTAACGATCTCTGCATATTTTAGCAGAGCTTGAGTCTCTGCTGGGAACTTTAACGTGTAAACCGCTATAAAGCAGAGGAAAGCGGATGTCCAGAGCTCAATGTTGGTTATCTTCTTTGAGCTTGATTTAGGTGTTATGGAAGTTTGTGCGTTACTATCCATTTGTAGGGTATATTGGGTGGCCTGGCCAGACATTGCCGATGGTAGGAGAAAGGCCAAGTCCACATATTTGTTTTTCCAGATGTCTTTGAACACCGACTTTTTAACTTGGCTGATAATTGGGGTACTGATCGGTTCAGCATACAACATGCCCGTACCTTGAAGAAGGTCCGCCCCATGTGAACGAACAGCCTGATGAAAAGTCAGGTCGTGGTCCTCATCCGATGATCCCGAGGAGTCGCTGTCATAATCCACAAGAGGCATGGCCGAATTTAGGCCTGGACGTCTAAATTGAAGTGGAAGGGGAAGTTGCTGATGGACAGTTGACGTGTCATGCAGAACTTCTGAGCAGTGTTGATTTTGGATTTGAGCAGCAGAGGAGGGAACCATGGATGGGGTAGCACTAACCCGCCGTCTGCTCGGTGCATCGGGAATGGCGAGCTCCTCAACTGTGGCCAGGGCCGGCTCCTCATTAGGCGCAGACGATTTTGACCTTTTAGAAGGCTTGGGGGGTGGCTGTAGACCCATCGCAGCAGGGACAGGCGGTCGATGTAGCCGTCCTGCTACTGACCCCCACGTTTCATCTGGAAAACATAATGAACCTGTCAGTCTGAACTATATAAGCTATAGTATTAACCAAAATAACCATGGACTGACTTGAAACTTAGCTCAGGCAAAATAGTTCCTTCGTAGGGAACTTGACATTAGTATCAGCTTAGGCAAGATAGTTCCTGCGTAGAGAAATATAACAATAATTAAAGCCTGAATTGCGTAGAATATCAGGCAATTCCTGCGTAGAGGAATATAACATCAATATCAGCCTGAATTGAGAAAAATATCAGGCAATTCCTGCGTAGAGGAATATGACATCAATATCAGCCTGAATTGCGTAGAATATCAAGCAATTCCTGCGTAGAGGAATAAAACATCAATATAAGCCTGAATTGCGTAGAATATCAGGCAAAAATATTGAAAATAAATAAGATTTGCTGAACCAATGACTAAAATCAGGCAGCATAGTTTTGGGTAGAGATCTGTAAAATCAGTTTCAGACCAGGAAAAAGGATCCCGCAAAGAGGACCATGCTGTTACGAAGTATACTATTTATTGGATGCGATTTAAAAAAAACAGTTCGTGAATACAGGTATCGACAGCCAATGCCACATATACCTAGGACATTGACTTATCTGAATTATTCATGTTTAATCAATATTACAACGACTGCAAGGGATCTCGAAGTCATTTAGAGTGAGAATATCCGATTTCAATGATTGTAGGACAAACGGCACCCGATTTAATAATTGTTTAATTATTATATGTTACAGTAATTGTTTCAATAAATAATTATCTTAAAGACGATCAAGATTCAAATTGTTGTGTATTTTTTTTATATTTAATCTCGCGTAAAAGTAAATGTTTAGATATAACGGAATTATGCATGAAATGATCAAAACTGATAGGTAGTATATTTAGATTATTATCTCGATTGCCCAAGTTGGCGATCAATAGCTAAACAAATAATCGGTTCCTTAATACTTCAATAAATATTGACAAAGTTATTATCACAGAAACACATAACAACAAAAGTATATTTATCTAAAGTATAATACAAATATGTTTTGTTTATGTAATTTCAGAAGAAAAAATAAACAAGAAAAAAGTGTAATTACAAAAATAAACCAGTATGTGAAATATATGTTAATAGTTTCATTTGCAAAATAAAAGATAGCATTCACTCGTTGTTAAGCACCATTATCGACTTCATTGTCTCTTCCATTTAAGTCCAATATATTGATAGTCATCAATGCCATCTTCTTCAATTGTGGCATCGACTTCGTTATAATTATTATTTTCAGCTCAATTCAATTTAAGTCCCCGTAAACACCATCATCATCTCTATCATCTTCATCGCCATCTATATCATCTTCATCACCAACGTTACTTCTATGATCTTCATAACCGTTGTCATCACTATAATCTTTATCCTCATCCTCATCTCTTTTATCTTAAAAATCATCGTCATCTTTATCATCGTAATCCTAATCTTCATCAACATCGTTATCTCTATCATCTTCATCACCATCGGTACTCCTATCATTATTACTACCATCAACATCTCCATAATCTTCATCATTAATCTCATCTTGATCATCGTCATCAACATCCTCACTTCTATCATCTACATCATCACCGTTATCTATATCATCCCTATCTCTATCATATTCATCATCATTCTCATCTATATCATCAACAGCAGCATTGTAATCTATATCATCTTCATCTTCTTCCTCGTCTCTAGCATCTTCATAATCATCATCATCTCTATCATCTATATCACCATCGTCATCTCTATTATCACCATCCGTATCTCTATCATCTTCATCACTATCGTAATCTCTATCGTCTTCATCATTATCATCTTCTTTATCATTGTAATGTATATAATATTCAACAATAGCGTCATGTAAATCCTCGTCATACAACAAATGAACTATCAACATTGCCATCGTCACCTCTATCATCACCATCATGATGGTCATCTCTACCGTCACCGTCATCATTGAAAAGTTGTCTTCTTTGTTTATGAAAACTTTATAACGCCATCACTATATGATTTTATCCCACTTTTACAGCGAAATCGGTTGATTAAAGCCCCGTTTATTAAATTTCATCTATAATCAACGGCAAGGCTATAATCAATGGCACGATATAACGTCATCAACTGCCGAACCGGGACTACTTTTTCCTACGCACCTCGTCACCTGTATTTGCCATGTGCATCAATTATAAAGACAATCTCAAATGTTTGTCAATCTTAATGACCTTAAAACAAAGGAAAGTAGCAAAAAAACGTGTTTTTTGTCATTTATTGTCATTAAAACCTTGTATTAGGTAAAATTAACACTATGCAAATAGGTTCTGTTGTTGTTGCTCCCCTTTGAAGAAGTCAGTTCGAGTTGCTCCCCTTTTACCGTAGAAAACAATCGTCTGGACCAAGAAATCCTGTGTTCATTTACAACCTGTATTCGGATATGCGTTCATCTGATTTTTCTTCAAAGCATCTTTTCTACCTGGCAATACGCACAAATGACACTGCACCCCGGTGATTCTTGCGTCAACAATTGGGTGTCAACAAGTTAGGTCAGATGCTGAAGGCCATGGCAAAAGACGCCGGCTTTCTCAAGCACAAGAGAATAACAAACCACTCAGTTCGCAAATTCCTGGTCCAAAAACTTCGAAATGCAAGCATTCCACCCACTGAAACCATGGCCATAACAGGGCACAAAAATGTCCAGTCCATAACCAATTATTCCAACATATCTGTTGAACAGCAGCAAAAGTGTTCATTCTTGCTCAGTCCAGTAAATGTAACAATCCAACAGATTCCTCTTGTTCACCTTCACGCACCGAAACTATGGTCGAAATGCAGCCTAGACAACCACTGTCTACCGTCGAACAAGTTGATCTTGATGTTCGCCCCACCCAGTCACTTCACCAGCAAATGTCTTTCTCTAGTTCGAACAACTTTGCCTCACAATTCTTTGGTTTCACTTTCAACATTCAAAATGTTAATGTATATAATTATCTTAAATCCAAGTAATCTTTGTTATTTCGTCACGAAATAACCACATATTATAACAAAGAAGCAAATATTGTGCACCTCGTGATCGACTCGATAGTTTGATATCGAAAGTGAATTGTGTGTGGTGTTAGGCTACGTTGTAAACAAATGTAGTTCCTTGTATATAACAACTTAATGTCATATTGATATCATAAAACTTAAAGATTTGCAATTCAATATGATAAAATTGTAATTAATAACGCTCGAAACTTTGTTACAGAACGATATTCTGATTTAAAAAAATGATTATTTGATCAGCGGTTATTTTTGGAACGCGGAGTAATACACTGACCTTGGTTACACTACAGTCATTATCAAAGTACGACAAACACTCATGAATACTTATTTTGTTTAAATAAAAAAAGTGTACTTAATAAAAAGTGGGATAAATAGAATAATAGGTCAGTGTTGATTATAGATCAGGTTTATCATGCGAGGCTTAGAAAACAAAAACACTAACCTATTATTCTCTATATTTGAAATGACGACATGCAAGCTTTATACCATAGTGACATCATGACGTTATTATACAATCAAAACAAACGTTGGGTATTTTATTTTTCGATTAAATATTAAATGCAGCAACTGATCGAACTGTCAATAAATGGCATCATTGTATTGTACTTTTTTCGTCTTAGCTAACTAAACTTACTGTTAACATAAATTTCTTGTGATTATATATGTAGCTGGAAAATTGAACGTCAATCAAACTTGCTGAACTTCTTCCATGTGGAAAGCAAATTTATTGCATTTGTTCAACAAAAACCAGTTAAGAAAGCATACTTTTGCAGTAACACAACGTTAATAATGTGTAAATTAAGCGTTTATAATAAGCAATAATAATATCTTTAACACACATAGTAACACCGAACAATATTTTGCAGAGTTTCTTATCAATTTATTATTAATAACTATTTTGTTTAGATTATAACTGCGATGCAGATAACAATAACGATGTCAATCATAACATACCATAAGTGTTAATGTTTATAGATATACTTTTGACGTCCGCAATGGCCGAACTATGTATAGACTGTAAGAAAATAAACTAAACAAAAGTGTTATTCAGAGTTTCTAGCTTTCCTCGCGATTCAGATCAACGCAAAAGACTAAATCATTAAGTCAATGCATACACATTTTATTCTCATCGCTATTGAATAAATACAATCAGTAGTCATCAGCATCTTGATTCACCCTACGTGACGTTCCAATATTTAGCCGTGTTTTACGCGCGAACGTCCAACGAATCTCGTCTTAGATTGACCGAGTTTTACCGCACGGATGCGAGTCTGTTCTGTCACGGCGAAATGATAGAATCTACATGTTCTTGAAACTACACTCATTGCAGATCAGACAAAAAGTTTAATAATGAGTCCTCAATTTTAAACACGCTTCAAATATCTTCTAAATAATTCTCAATGTGTATCATTTCAATCCGTTGACCTTTAAGTGTGCCCTTGCCCTTGAAGGTGGTACCATTATTGTAGCATGTGGCACATCATCGCATAAAGGGTTGCATTTGACCAAGTTACTTTGAAATCCATCCAAATATGGACAAGTTATGGCTGAGACAGTAATGTTCGGATGGACATCCGGACGGACGGAAAGCCGGATCTACGGTATGAATGCTATGTGCCGCCTATTTGGGGCGAAACAAGAAATGCATTTACAAAACTTTCTTTAAGAATCTGATCGAGTCAGAAAGAACTGTTAAATTATACCTAATGCAGTAGTAACTGTTCCATATTTTTCACTGGACACAACATACCTTACCACTGCTATGCTTTATTGAAAATTTTTGAACATTCATAAGTTTTTACTATTTCGGTAATTTACATAGTTATCTCAATTTCATTAAGAGTTTAACTAAACAAAGGGTTTTTTCTGTTACCTCAAAAGTACTACATTTTCATAGTACTAAGTATATCATAAACATGCATATGTTGGTATTGTCTAGTTTTTTTCAAGTTTGTGTGAGCTGATGCTGAGTTTGGTAGCATGATCTTATAGTAGTATCTTTAATAAAATCCAAACATGGCTTGTATACAAATCGCTTTTAACTTTTTTGCGTGTGCATGCAGTTTTCCACATTGTTCAGTTTTACAGTCATTTGTAGTTCTAGTAAATTTCACTGAGATATCTTAAGTAAATGTGACAGGTGTTTAGGGTAATACTGCTTTGTTGTAACTTTTTAAGTATCAAACCTAAAAATTGAGACCCAGCTTTCAATTTCGTAAGATAAAAAAACCTTACGTCTTGGAAGGCAAACTGAACAATTGATGTGTGCTCAATATATACAGAGGGAACATTCCAGTTTTCGTGTCCCAAAAATCGGCTTACACAATTCCAGAACCAGATGTCTTTTGAAAAAACTTTCTGAAATATAATAACATAAAAAAAACTAATTAATATTTTAAAAATAAATAATTAATTAGATTATTATATTTAAAAATCACTATGATATAATTAGAAATTGTATTGCAACATGAGATAGTATGTTAGTAAAGATGTTGATAAACTTACAGATCCATATTTTTCTCCAAGTATTCGACCCTAATCCGCAGTTCCTTGATGTCTTTGTCCTTTTTACTCTCATCATTCTGTGCCTTATTAGGTGTTGGCCCCTTAAGCTTGGGAGGCATTTTGAGGTTTTCTGCATTAATATAAACTAATATACATGTACACGTATACCAATTACTGCAACTATTTACTTTTTAATTATGTAAAAAGCCCTGCCTCGACCAGTGAACACATAAAAAGTTTGGCCGAATGTCAATGGATAAATTATCACTAATCGACTGTCCTTTTTTATTTGGATAACATCATAATAATTATATAAACAAAGTGTGTAAAATGTGTGTTTTTGTAACAAGATATAAGAGCGCAACGTGTTATGTGTCGATACAATAATAGAATAACATAAGATAGCACAAATACACACAAATAAGGGCTATTGAGTGCGTTCTATGTTTGATTGGCACTGAAAAAATAATTTGCGGTGTTAACAGTTTTTGTTAATATTTAAAACGGTAACTAAATAAGTTTGAAATATATTTTAAAGGTGCATACTATATATTCAATTTCTAATAAGTTAATAACAGCATGTTAGAAACAGTACTTCCATAAGGGCAGCGATAAGAACGTTTCGGCTTAATATATCAGTTTGGTTTCATATTGAACTACTTTTATAACAAAGACATTAGCAGTGTCATATGATTAAGGGTATACGCGTTGTTCCTATCAGGTAATATGAGTTATGCATTCGAAAACATGCACGAAAAATGTCATTTGACCGTTTTGTCATGATTCATTTTCAGGTCAAATAATAAAAACAATGCTATTGTGTCGATTTTTATTGATAACAAAAATATCACTCCATGTTGTATTTAAGCGTTTTTAGTTTAAATGCAATTACATAATACAAGTACCTTGCATTATAACACACACATTATGTATGATATTAAAGTTGGATGTGCAGATGACGTTTAGTTTCGTTAACATATTTACTATAAATTGTCAGATAATATTGAATACCAAAAACGCTTCATTTTATAATGTTTAATGGTAGTGCATTCAACCGATGTAATCAAGTTGATCTTACCCGTTGTGAAGTCCTGTAAAATGTGTGGACCACTTTGTCTCCACCAAGTGTATATTTACCCAACTACAAGAATCACAAAATAAACCTATATAAATCTAATCCTAGTTTCGTTTTCACATACCCATTTTCAACACTGGTTGATATCAACATTCTTAAAACTTTCTTAGATACTTTACACTTAAGCGTGAATTAAATGGGCCGTCCAACAGATAAAGCGTCGTATCGACGCGAAACGAATTTTTAGGAAACTACTTACAGTTAAAAAAATACATCAGCTCTAAACATGAGCGTGGATGGCCGAGTGGTCCAGGCCTCCAGGAATCCAAGGGTCAGTGGTTCGAGCCCTGTTGAGGGTTACTTTTTTCCTTTTTTAAATTGTATCATTTTTTGTTACTGGAGATTTTTAGTTCAAATGTTTAAATTCATCAATATAAAACATTTAAAGCATTTAATAGCAAGCTTTAATACATGCCAAAATCTGTTGGATGGCTCCATTAAATAATTGGAAATGTATTGCAACGATGTTGTATCGATACATAAGCAGAGTACCGAAAACCATATCGGATTTCGTGTTTAAATACATGTACCAAGCAAGCGAAGCACGAATTTGTTGCAACCTCTTCTCGCGTTCGAATAATGCTACCGTTCTATGTTAAAATATTCAGAATGAACAGTTTAGTAAATCGACCACGCTTACAGGTATAAATATATTCGCTCGTGGGTGCTCTCCCATGTTTATAACGAACGATCAGGTATTTAGATATAAAAGACCGCTTAATCAGTAAGAATATTTGGATAATAACAATAACTTTCCATAGTGTATTTGCACTCATACTAGTATATTCATGCAGCAGTCATAATTCCTGCAGATTATGGATCTATAACAACAAACCGTACTGATTTAAGAAACAATCCCATTTTAAGAATCTTCTTTATGATTTATTTGCATTTACTGCCTTAGTCAACTAAATTGTAAATACCTTCAAACTCTTGCTTAAACACTCGCCCATAAAACTGATCAACATAATTATAAATAATCAGTAACTAAACTCAGTGGGGACAGAAATTTTCCGTTCGTAAAATTTGGGAAATCCCTTCAGTTTGGCTTAGTTGTAACTATTTTAAGACTTTAGCTTCCCGGTCGAGTTTTTTGTTGTTATTTTAAGGGTCGTTTGAAATGATCAGTGCACAAGGAATCATGAATAAAGGTGCGTAAAGTTGGCACTGATATCGACAATCGACTATCGAGATGGGGCGACTGTCGAGCTAGCTCTGACATCGACATTCGACACAAGTCCCGAATATTGGGCTGAGACGAGTGTCGAGCCAGCACTGACATCGACTTTCGACACAAGTCCTGAATATCGGGCTGGGGCGAATGTTGGGGCAGGCTAGACATTGGCATTCGGCACTAATCCCTGATATCGAGCTGGGACGAATGTCGAGCTAGGTCTGACATCCACATTCGACACTAGTCCCGAATATCGAGCTGGGATGAATATCGAGCCAGCTCTGACATCCACATTCGACACTAGTCCCAAATATCGAGCTGGGATGAATATCGAGCCAGCTCTGACATCGACATTCGACACTAGTCCCGAATATCGAGCTGGGGCGAATGTCGAGCCAGCTCTGACATCGTCATTTGGAACAAGTCCCGAATATCGAGCTGAGACGAATGTCGAGCCAGCTCTGACATTGACATTCGGCACTAGTAGTCCTGAATATCGAGATGTACGAATGCCGATCTAGCTCTGACATCGAGATTCGACACTAGTACTAAATATCGAGTGAATGTCGAGCACTAGTCCCGAATATCGAGCTGGGGCGAATGTCGGGGCCAGCTCTGACATCGAAATTCGGCACTAGTCCCGAATATCGAGCTGGGGCGAATGTCGAGCCAGCTTTGACATCGATTATAGGCACCAGTCCCGAATATCGAGCTGGGGCGAATGTCGAGCCAGCTCTGACATCGACATTCGATACAAGTCGCGAATATCGAGCATGGGTGAATGTCGAGCCAGCTCTGACATCGACATTCGACACTAGTATCGAATATTGAGCTGGGACGAATATCGAGCCAGCTCTGACATCGACATTTGGCAATAGTCCCGATTATCGAGCTGGGGCGAATTTCGAGCAAGATCTGACATCGACAATCGGCACTAGTCACGAATATTGAGCTGGGGTGAATGTCGAGCCAGCTCTGACATCGACATGCGATATCAGTCCCGAATATCGAGCTGGGGCGAATTTCGAGCTAGATCTGACATCGACAATCGGCACTTGTCACGAATATCGACCTGGGGCGAATTTCGAGCCAGTTCTTACATAGAAATTCGGCACTAGACCCAAATATCGAGCTTTAACGAATATCGAGCCAGCTCTGACATTGACATTTGGCACTAGTCCTGAATATCGAGCTTGGGCGAATGTCGAGCCATCTCTGACATCGACATTCGACATTAGTCCCGAATATTAAGCTGGGGCGAATGTCGATCCAGCTCTGACATCGACATTCGGCTCTTGTCCCGAATATAGAGCTGGTGCGAATAAGTGAATTCGATATCCAATATTTTAATAGGGTGAGTTGTCGAGTAATACATAAGGCCAGCGACCGAGCTCACCGTACTCACACAGAAGTTTTTTTTACCTTTTGACAGTTAGGGTCCTTCGTAAGAACTTTGCATGAATGACTTCTATATCTTCAGCTTTATGGTAACCCCAAACTTGTGAGCCAAAGTTCAATACCGAACCAACCAGTGTGTCGAATAATTGACATTTCTTTTAAATAGAGAATTCAGCATAATTGATTACTTTAAACAGATTGAATGATGAACATGATGCATGTTGAGCAATGCATGTCTGCGTTCTAAACCAGTTGCCGTTTTTATACAGGGTTATACCTATATATTTAAAAGTGAAAACTGTCTCTATTGGTGAGTCGCCAGTATATATTGGTGATGGGTATGTTTACCGCGTTTAAATATCATAGCTTTTGTTTTTATGTACGTATTTTAAGTCCCCCATTTATTACAATAATTATACACACGATTTAGCATTGATTGAACTGATTTTGGTGATTGTGCAAAAAGGTTTTATCTCTATTGTTTATGTGTAATAATGTATTAATCAATCGTAAGATATCGGCAACATTGCAAGAACAACTTATGCACTAAAGACTTTGCAAACATTTTTCAATAACTTGAGATATCTGCAAAAATAAAGTTCTGAACGACGTGTTTTTATTCTGTCCAGCTCGTGTGTAAACGTATGTGAACATCATTGATCCTGCGTCCTGAATAATAAGTGTCCCGTATTCCAAACGAGCAAGTTTACGCCGTCCGACGCGTAATTCTGAAAACCTAGGTTCTCAGAGAACCATGACCTCCATATCCATTACACCACGGCGAACTTTTGGGTTACTTATTATTTACACTGAACAATTTCTTTCTCATATAAATATAGATAAATAAATGGAGACTTTTCTCATTTGACTATATTCTATGCAAGATAACGATACAATCATTCATCCGTGAAAATCAGACGCGTTTGCACGTGGTGCAGTTATGGTTTCATCTTTTTGCACGTGAAAATGGTGAAACGCGATATTATTCTCTTTTTATTTCAATTTCTTCATTTTAGGTGAGTTGATACACCAGGAAAACATACAATTAATTTAAGAATCAATATATTTCGAGAGCGCAACAGCGCATGCTACCTTCCCCAATTTTCACAAATTTGAAATTACTTATTTACTCATAAATGTTGTTAGCAAATTGTGATTTATATTTTAAACCTTGCACTAGCCAAATTATATGCAATGTACATGTTTGTATCTCAAGCTTATTGTTAACCTTGCTTGAATACTTTATAATATGTTTTTTAATCAATGACACTTGACACTTATTACTTATTGCAGCACTTCTACTCATCCCCCCTCTCCATCACCCATCCATGCCTTTCACCATTAATTTCATGTGCCATGTGTAAACTTACACAACTTCACAAATACATGTACAGTAAAGTACTTTTTGTCGTGCAACTTCACTACTGCAGGTCAAATTGACACAATTTAGTACATTATTATATAAAGCTACTTGCTGAAACAATGACATAAAGTCCTTTACTTACGAATCACATGGTCACTGACACAGGACAAACATGGGCATGGTAAATCTGGCCTGACACAACATCGGTCAATGTCACGTGAATGGGTCACTTCACATTTGATCATTATTTCATTTAAACACACCAATTCATACCAAGTAGAATTACATTAACAGACAATTTCGGTCTACAAAATGTAAATCTATACATCACTTTTGAAAATTTAGTTAATATGCGATTTATAAATGAAACACTCTCCACGATTATTCTACAGAAGAAACAGTGAAAACACAAACAAAACGCACATTTCTGACCTAATTCCAAGGTTTAGGTCATAATACACCAAATAGTTTCCCTATATAATTCAATGTAAAAGCGACAACTTTGAGCGAAAATAAATGCAACATTTTGCACATAGAGACCCCCATAACCATACCTTTTCTTAAAGGCCATCCTAAGCGGAATCGATTTATGCAATAAAAAAGATATGTCATGTACAATGCAAGAAAGAACTTGACACAAATCAAAATCGACTGTTTTTGCAACTTTTTTTTTCGGCCGTTTCTTAGTGGAATGTAACCTTTTCTAGTGCAATGGTTTACTATAGTCTTCAAGTGTATCATATTTCAGGGATTCAGTAGTGAACACCTATTCATGCCCTACCATTATCTCCGCAAGATAACACCTGAATAATGGTAAAAAGTGTAAAACATGCCTTCCTGTCAACTATGATATTTTTTTAGAGAGTACAGCCCTACATGAAGCGATCATTTAGTGTATTGTAACCTATAAGACAACGTTTACTGTTAACATCGCGACAAATAAGCACTTCTCGATACTTATAAACCTATTTTCTATGTGCATGCCAATTTTCAGTACCGATCTTTCACATAGAAATGCTTGAAAATGCATTTTATTATAACGCCTGATAAGCCATGTGGCTTTCGCGTTCTTACACCGGTCTTACTGACAATAACGTAGTGACTGTAATGCATTGCATTCCAATCCGCAAGGTATCAAGGTCAGTTTGTCAGTTTGCGGTCAGTTGCAGAAATCTTTATATAAACGCCGTCTCGTAAACTTTGTGCACTTGAAGTCTGTTTTGATCAGAAAGATACTAAATAAAGATATTCGGCGATATTATTGTGGTATGTCAATCATCGATTTTTAATAAGGTTTCAACATTGGCATGATAAGGACCAATTTTGATAAAATTAATTAGAAATATTTATCCATTTAGACCAGTTTATTAAGCATGAGCACAATAATTCACTATACTATAATTATGCAATTAAATAAGATTTGAGTATTGCCGGCTGACCTATATGCACTCGTTTATTTTCATGTTTCTTGTGTTTTTCTATTCTGTAAATATAGATATCTGAGTATAATATCACATAAAGCATAATAAGCCACGAAATCTGGCGCAACACCCCGTAATTGATTTGCTTGTGATGTAGCTAAGAACTTCGCAGAAAAAAGGCATCCGCTACTTTTTATCTCATAGAGATAACTTTTAATCGTTCATAAACATCGACCACAATCAACGCCGTTATATCTTTTTTTAAAGATATTTCTTGTTTATGGTGACATCAAGATAATTCTATTGGCTTCATTTTAATCCAAAAATGTACTCACGCGCCGTCATTGCAGAATCCATGTGCCCTTTCCGTCTGCTCCGAGGTTTCCGAATAGTGATGTGTCAATGTCCTTTGAAACTTGAAACTTATTTATTTGATTAAACGCCAATTTTTATGCGTGCATATTCAATGGCGTTGTACATGTAAATATGACATAAAATTCATAACAGTTACGAGGTAAAAAGCTGACACCATATAAATATAAGCAGTAACTAAAATCTGATAACACTTTAAAATAACCAAACTAAATAAATAAAACAAAACACTACTTAAATTAAGTAAAAAAATCAATAAGTAGATAAATAAATAATGAATGAATTAGTGAGTGCATTGATTGTGGGGTTTAAAACACACATTAAATGAGAACATTAAAAAGTTTATACAATTTAACACAGTGTGTCGAACTTCCTAAAATAAAATGTCTTCAGGTTTCTTTTGAACAAATCCAATGTCTCTGACTGCCTTATCGTTAATGGAATAGTGTTCCAGATCCCTTGTGAGGTTTCATAAAGCCGGGGCACAAGTAAATGTCATTGCGTTATTTCAGTAGATTCGTCTTTTACAGAAACAAAATTTAAATGGAATGAACAGTTAAGAGATCAATTCGATCGGGTGTTATTGCAAATCTTTCAAACTTTAATGAGATTGTTAATAACACAAATTGTACTGATAGATTATCTGTCGACAGTATGCTTAGTGACTTTACAAATATTTTGCAAGAGATTGCAAACCCACTATTTTCCAAAAAATGTTTTTATAAAGAAAGTACGTATTTTTATGAGTGTAAGCGCTTTGATACTGAATGGTTTAATACTGAAAGCAAAATTTCTAGAGATATTTACATAAACGCCTTAAATAGTTTTAATAACGAAAAATCGGAACTAAATAGAATTAATCTATGTGAATGTAAATCACATTACAAACAGATCATAAGGAAGAAACAGAATGCTAACTTTAAGAAGCAAATGCGTGAACTTGAACGTATGAAAAACAGTCGGCCAAAGGATTTTGGAAACACTTCAAATCATTTTCAAGTAAAAACACTGGAAATATAACGTTTAATGATTTTCGAGATTATTTCATGAATTTAGGGGGAAATTTATTCGATTGTGTAAATGAAGAGGCAGAGAATTTCAATATAACAATGATTTTAATATACCGAATACTGTTTACCCTGAACTTGATAATCCGATTACCACAGAAGAAATCATTACTGCTGTGAAATCGCTGAAACGTAACAAAGCTTTTGGATGTGATAACTTGTTAAACGAGTACTTTATTGACAAAAACGAGTACTTTATTGAAACTTTTGATATTTTATCAGGTCATCTATGTGAGATTTTTAACAAAATTATTGATTCGGGCTTTTTCCCCGAGAAGTGGACAAAGGGAATTATTTTTCCATTACATAAAAAAGGTTCAACTACTGACGTTAATAATTACAGGGGCATAACTCTTGTAAGTTGTTTATCTAAAATATTTACTACAGTTTTAAATAAACGTATAGAGCATGTATGTGAACAAAATAATATAATTTCCGACGCCCAATTTGGATTCCACAAGGGGCGCTCTACAGTTGACGCTATATTTACTCTCTTGTCTCTTGTTCAGGATTATTTGTTTGTAAACAAAAGGCTTTACGTTATTTTTGTTGATATGATGAAATGTTTTGATTCAATTTATAGAAATGGTATGTGGCTAAAATTGTATAATTCTGGAATACAGGGCAAAATTTTAAGAATTGTTAAGGATATGTATTGTAATGTAAAATCATGTGTTAAATCATGCTCTAACTACTCTGATTATTTTAATTTCGCCGTTGGGGAGGTAATGTCCCCATTATTGTTTTGCCTATTTGTTGAAGATTTAGAAATGTTCCTTCAACAAGATGTTCAATCTGGTATGCCTATTGATGACATTGTTTTAATTCTTTTGCTTTTTGCCGATGATATGGCGATTATTGGTAAAACACCTAGTGAAGTTCAATATCTTTTAAATAAGCTCTGTCAATATTGTGATTCATGGGGTTTAAATGTAAACATTGAAAAAACGAAAATTATGGTTTTCCGGAAACGTGGAGGCCTTTTAGAATCTGAAAAATGGCATTATAATGGGCACCGAAATGAAGTAGTTAATGCTTTTAATTACCTAGGTACTGTGTTTAACTATACTGGTAATTTTAACCTATATCAAGAGCACTTAGTGGGTAAGGCACTTAAAGCTATGAATGTTTTATTAAGTAAGTGTAATAAATTTGATTTAAAAACTAGAACTTATTGCCAATTATTCGATACCTTTGTTGGATCTACGTTAAATTATGCAGCATAAACATAGGGATATTCAAAATCGAAAGAAATCGAAAGAGTACACCTAATACTTGCAATGCAACAGTTTATGGTGAATTGGGTAGATACCTACTATGTGTAAATAGGTACATCCGTATGTTAAATTATTGGTTTAAGCTTATAGCTACAGATAATATTATTTTAAAAAAGGTTTACGAACAAGCACTTGATAACTGTTTGAAAGGTAGCCGTACCTGGGTATATAATATTAAGTTGATGTTGGAAAACCATGGTTTTGCTGATGTGTTTAATAACTTTTACAACATTAACCCTAAAGAATTCGTAAACATTTTTAAACAACGTGTGATTGACACCTTCAAACAAGAATGGTTTGGTACCCTAGAAAAGAGCTCTGTTTTAGAAATCTATATGCAATTCAAACAAACGCTGGAGTATGAAATATATCTTGATGCTCTTCCCAAAAGTCTAAGATTTTATTTTTGTAGACTGCGCATGTCGGCACATCCATAACGTATTCAGACAGGTAGATATGCAAGAAATAATACTCCGAGACAGAAACGACACTGTTTAATTTGTAGCACAAACGATATAGAAGATGAATATCACTTCGTATGTGTGTTTCCAAGATATGAACTAATAAGAAAAAAATATATCAAACGTAAATACTATATAAGGGCATCAGTATATAAATATTTAGAATTACTTAAATCAAGTAACAGAGCAGAACTTATTAAGCTATCACTTTTTATAAAAGAATCACTCACTATGCGGTCTAAAATTTTAAATGCTCCTGATATATCCAATACGTGAATGTTTGTTGATCTATTTATGTATTAATACACATGGAGCAATTGTTTGAACTGATCGATTGCAAAACATGTAATTGTATTTACATTAAAATTGTTAACTGTGATTAAATACGCATAGAACAAATAGTAGTTGTATTTATTGAAATTGTTAACCGCGTCTGTATAAATATATTTTGCAAATTGAAATGTATATTCATTACTAGCTCATCTCCACTACAGAGATGGCATTGTCATATATGTTTACTTCACACCTTTTTTCTTTCCTGTTGATTTGTTGTTGTTATTATTATTATTTTTTTTTTTTTTTTTTATCGGAAATGCGGAAAAGAAAATGTCTTAGCATGTTGACATGTTATTTGTTAATGTATGTGTTTAGACGATGTACTATGTACAAGTCTTGAATAAAATGTCTGTCTGTCTGTCTGTCGTTATTTGTTTTATTGTTCTTTTCCGTGACTTTTCTGCACTGTCGGTGTTTTGATTAAGGACGGGCTTTTCTTTTATTTTTAATTGAACGCTTTAATTCAAAGGTAACTGCCACTTAAAACAATTTTGAGTAAATATACGCGTGAAAAACATAAATTTGATTGAAAATATTTTTGTTCTCTTAGTATAATAGTTATTATTTGATTGGAAATCATTGAAACAATATCAAACATGTAATTGTTTAATGTTCAAAATGAGTATTCCTCATCAGCCTCGAAATTTTGCTTTTTATCCCCGCCATAGGCGAAGGGATATTGTTTTGGCGTTGTCCGTCCGTCCGTCTTTCCGCCCGTCCGTCCGGAGCCATATCTTGGAAGTGCTTTGGCGGATTTCATTGAAACTTGGTATGGGTATATAAATGTATAACAGAATGATACACGCCAAATGGAATTGTACACCATCCGTTAATAACAGAGTTATGACCTTTTTTGGCGGAGGATATCAATTCAACGAATTTGCTTGTCCTAAGCGTACATTCGGGAAGAAAAAGCTAGAACAGCGTTCATTCCAATCTAGTTGGTTTGATTCGTTCACATGGCTCCACTATGCATTAAGCCCCGTTTTCACAGAGCGCCGCCCACATGTGTCGCGTGCATTAAGCCCCGTTTTCACAGAGCGCCGCCCACGTTTGTTGCGTGCATTAAGCTCCGTTTTCACAGAGCGCCGCCCACATTTGTCGCATGCATTAAACCCCGTTTTCCAAAAAGAGCGCCGCCTACATGTGTCGCGTGCATTTAACCCCGTTTTCACAGAGCGCCGCTCACATGTGTCGCGTGCATTAAGCCCCGTTTCTGCAGAGCGCCGCCCACATTTGTGGCATGCATTAAACCCCGTTTTCAAAGAGCGCCGCCTGCATGTGTCGCGTGCATTTAACCCCGTTTTCACAGAGCGCCGCCCACATGTGTCGCGTGCATTAAGCCCCGTTTTTACAGATCGCCGCCAACATGTGTCGCGTGCATTAAACTCCGTTTTCATAGAGCGCCGCCTACATGTGTCGCGTTCATTAAGCCCCGTTTTCACAGAGCGCCGCCCACATGTGTCGCGTGCATTAAGTCCAGTTTTCACAGAGCGCCGCCCACATGTGTCGCGTGCATTAAGCCCCGTTTTCACAGAACGCCCACGCACATGTGTCTAATGCATTAACCCCGTTGTCCCTAAGCGCGGCTTATTTGAAAGGTTCCATCTCCTACAACCATGCCTCATAGCATTTTTTCAGAATGGTAAACAGGACGCTCAATATTCCGTGATATCCTAAAGATAACGTAACAAGAACACGATGGACATGCTGTTACGAAGTATACTATTTATTGGATGCGATTAAAAAAAAACAGTTCGTGAATACAGGTATCGACAGCCAATGCCACATATACCTAGGACATTGACTTATCTGAATTATTCATGTTTAATCAACATTACAACGACTGCAAGGGAACTCGAAGTCATTTAGAGTGAGTATATCCGATTTCAATGATTGTAGGACAAACGGCACCCGATTTAATAATTGTTTAATTATTATATGTTACAGTAATTGTTTCAATAAATAATTATCTTAAAGACGATCAAGATTCAAATTGTTGTGTTTTTTTTTTATTTAATCTCGCGTAAAAGTAAATGTTTAGATATAACGGAATTATGCATGAAATGATCAAAACTGATAGGTAGTATATTTAGATTATTATCTCGATTGCCCAAGTTGGCGATCAATAGCTAAACAAATAATCGGTTCCTTTATACTTCAATAAATATTGACAAAGTTATTATCACAGAAACACATACCAACAAAAGTATATTTATCTAAAGTATAATACAAATATGTTTTGTTTATGTAATTTCAGAAGAAAAAATAAACAAGAAAAAAGTGTAATTACAAAAATAAACCAGTATGTGAAATATATGTTAATAGTTTCATTTGCAAAATAAAAGATAGCATTCACTCGTTGTTAAGCACAATTATCGACTTCATTGTCTCTTCCATTTAAGTCAAATATATTGATAGTCATCAATGCCATCTTCTTCAATTGTGGCATCGACTTCGTTATAATTATTATTTTCAGCTCAATTCAATTTAAGTCCCCGTAAACACCATCATCATCTCTATCATCTTCATCGCCATCTATATCATCTTCATCACCAACGTTACTTCTATGATCTTCATAACCGTTGTCATCACTATAATCTTCATCCTCATCCTCATCTCTTTTATCTTAAAAATCATCGTCATCTTTATCATCGTCATCCTCATCTTCATCAACATCGTTATCTCTATCATCTTCATCACCATCGGTACTCCTATCATTATTACTACCATCAACATCTCCATAATCTTCATCATTAATCTCATCTTGATCATCGTCATCAACATCCTCACTTCTATCATCTACATCATCACCGTTATCTATATCATCCCTATCTCTATCATATTCACCATCATTCTCATCTATATCATCTACAGCAGCATCGTAATCTATATCATCTTCATCTTCTTCCTCGTCTCTAGCATCTTCATAATCATCATCATCTCTATCATCTATATCACCATCGTCATCTCTATTATCACCATCCGTATCTCTATCATCTTCATCACTATCGTAATCTCTATCGTCTTCATCTTTATCATCTTCTTTATCATTGTAATGTATATAATATTCAACAATAGCGTCATGTAAATCCTCGTCATACATCAAATGAACTATCAACATTGCCATCGTCACCTCTATCATCACCATCATGATGGTCATCTCTATCGTCACCGTCATCATTGAAAAGTTGTCTTCTTTGTTTGTGAAAACTTTATAACGCCATCACTATATGATTTTATCCCACTCTTACAGCGAAATCGGTTGATTAAAGCCCCGTTTATTAAATTTCATCTATAATCAACGGCAAGGCTATAATCAATGGCACGATATGACGTCCTTACCTGCCGAACCGGGACTACTTTTTCCCACGCACCTCGTCACCTGTATTTGCCATGTGCATCAATTACAAAGACAATCTCAAATGTTTGTCAATTTTAATGACCTTAAAACAAAGGAAAGTAGTTTTTTGTCATTTATTGTCATTAAAACCTAGTATTAGGTAAATTTAACACTATGCAAATAGGTTCTGTTGTTGTTGCTCCCCTTTGAAGAAGTCAGTTCGAGTTGCTCCCCTTTGACCGTAGAAAACAATCGTCTGGACCAAGAAATCCTGTGTTAATTTACAAGCTGTATTCGGATATGCGTCCATCTGATTTTTCTTCAAAGCATCTTTTCTACCTGGCAATACGCACAAATGACACTGCATCCCGGTGATTCTTGCGTCAACAATTGGGTGTCAACAAGTTAGGTCAGATGCTGAAGGCCATGGCAAAAGACGCCGGCTTTCTCAAGCACAAGAGAATAACGAACCACTCAGTTCGCAAATTCCTGGTGCACCTCGTGATCGACTCGATAGTTTGATATCGTAAGTGAATTGTGTGTGGTGTTAGGCTACGTTGTAAACAAATGTAGTTCCTTGTATATAACAACTTAATGTCATATTGATATCATAAAACTTAAAGATTTGCAATTCAATATGATAAAGTTGTAATTAATAACGCTCGACACTTTGTTACAGAACGATATTCTGATTAAATAAAATGATTATTTGATCAGCGGTTATTTTTGGAACGCGGAGTAATACACTGACCTTGGTTACACTACAGTCATTATCAAAGTACGACAAACACTCATGAAAACTTATTTTGTTTAAATAAAAAAGTGTACTTAATAAAAAGTGGGATAATTAGAATAATAGGTCAGTGTTGATTATAGATCAGGTTTATCATGCGAGGCTTAGAAAACAAAAAGCACGAAAACGAAAAAGCACTCGCCAAGGCTCGTGCTTTTTGTGTTCTAAGCCTCGCATGATAAACCTGATCTATAATCAACACTAACCTATTATTATCTATATTGGAAATGACGACATGCAAGCTTTATACCATAGTGACGTCATGACGTTATTATACAATCAAAACAAACGTTGGGTATTTTATTTTTCGATTAAATATTAAATGCAGCAACTGATCGAACTGTCAATAAATGGCATCATTGTATTGTACATTTTTCGTCTTGGCTAACTAAGCTTACTGTTAACATAAATTTCTTGTGATTATTTATGTAGCTGGAAAATTGAACGTCAATCAAACTTGCTGAACTTCTTCCATGTGGAAAGCAAATTTATTGCATTTGTTCAACAAAAACCAGTTAAGAAAGCATACTTTTGCAGTAACACAACGTTAATAATGTGTAAATTAAGCGTTTATAATAAGCAATAATAATATCTTTAACACACAAAGTAACACCGAACAATATTTTGCAGAGTTTCTTATCAATTTATTATTAATAACTATTTTGTTTAGATTATAACTGCGATACAAATAACAATAACGATGTCAATCATAACATACCATAAGTGTTAATATTTATAGATATACTTTTGACGTCCGCAATGGCCGAACTATGTATAGACTGTAAGAAAATAAACTAAACAAAAGTGTTATTCAGAGTTTCTTGCTTTCCTCGCGATTCAGATCAACGCAAAAGACTAATTCATAAAGTCAATGCATACACATTTTATTCTCATCGCTATTGAATAAATACAATCAGTAGTCAACAGCATCTTGATTCACCCTACGTGACGTTCCAATATTTACCCGTGTTTTACGCGTCCAACGAATCTCGTCTTGGATTGACCGAGTTTTACCGCACGGATGCGAGTCTGTTCTGTCACGGCAAAATGATAGAATCTACATGTTCTTGAAACTACACTCATTGCAGATCAGACAAAAAGTTTAATAATGAGTCCTCAATTTTAAACACGCTTCAAATATCTTCTAAATAATTCTCAATGTGTATCATTTCAATCCGTTGACCTTTAAGTGTGCCCTTGCCCTTGAAGGTGGTACCATTATTGTAGCATGTGGCACATCATCGCATAAAGGGTTGCATTTGACCAAGTTACTTTGAAATCCATCCAAATATGGACAAGTTATGGCTGAGACAGTAATGTTCGGATGGACATCCGGACGGACGGAAAGCCGGATCTACGGTATGAATGCTATGTGCCGCCTATTTGGGGCGAAACAAGAAATGCATTTACAAAACTTTCTTTAAGAATCTGATCGAGTCAGAAAGAACTGTTAAATTATACCTAATGCAGTAGTAACTGTTCCATAATTTTCACTGGACACAACATACCTTACCACTGCTATGCTTTATTGAAAATTTTTAAACATTCATAAGTTTTTACTATTTCGGTAATTTACATAGTTATCTCAATTTCATTAAGAGTTTAACTAAACAAAGGGTTTTTTCTGTTACCTCAACAGTACCACATTTTCATAGTACTAAGTATATCATAAACATGCATATGTTGGTATTGTCTAGTTTTTTTTTTCAAGTTTGTGTGAGCTGATGTTGAGTTTGGTAGCATGATCTTATAGTAGTATCTTTAATAAAATCCAAACATGGCTTGTATACAAATCGCTTTTAACTTTTTGCGTGTGCATGCAGTTTTCCACATTGTTCAGTTTTACAGTCATTTGTAGTTCTAGTAAATTTCACTGAGATATCTTAAGTATATGTGACAGGTCTTTAGGGTAATACTGCTTTGTTGTAACTTTTTAAGTATCAAACCTAAAAATTGAGACCCAGCTTTCAATTTCGTAAGATAAAAAAAACCTTACGTCTTGGAAGGCAAACTGAACAATTGATGTGTGCTCAATATATATACAGAGGGAACATTCCAGTTTAAGTGTCCCGAAAATCGGCTTCCACAATTCCAGAACCAGATGTCTTTTGAAAAAAAAAATTCTGAAATATAATAACATAAAAAAAAACTAATTAATATTTTAAAAATAGTTAATTAATTAGATTATTATATTTAAAAATCACTATGATATAATTAGAAATTGCATTGCAACATGAGATAGTATGTTAGTAAAGTTGTTGATTAACTTACAGATCCATATTTTTCTCCAAGTATTCGACCCTAATCCGCAGTTCCTTGATTTCTTTGTCCTTTTTACTCTCATCATTCTGTGCCTTATTAGGTGTTGGCCCCTTAAGCTTAGGAGGCATTTTGAGGTTTTCTGCATTAATATAAACTACTATACATGTACACGTATACCAATTACTGCAACTATTTACTTTTTAATTATGTAAAAAGCCCTGCCTCGACCAGTGAACACATAAAAAGTTTGGCCGAATGTCAATGGATAAATTATCACTAATCGACTGTCCTTTTTTATTTGGATAACATCATAATAATTATATAAACAAAGTGTGTAAAATTTGTGTTTTTGTAACAAGATATAAGAGCGCAACGTGTTATGTGTCGATACAATAATAGAATAACATAAGATAGCACAAATACACACAAATAAGGGCTATTGAGTGCGTTCTATGTTTGATTGGCACTGAAAAAATAATTTGCGGTGTTAACAGTTTTTGTTTATATTTAAAACGGTATCTAAATAAGTTTGAAATATATTTTAAAGGTGCATACTATATATTCAATATCTAATAAGTTAATAACAGCATGTTAGAAACAGTACTTCCATAAGGGCAGCGATAAGAACGTTTCGGCTTGGTTTCATATTGAACTACTTTTATAACAAAGACATTAGCAGTGTCATATGATTAAGGGTATACGCGTTGTTCCTATCAGGTAATATGAGTTATGCATTCGAAAACATGCACGAAAAATGTTATTTGACCGTTTTGTCATGTTTCATTTTCAGGTCAAATAATAAAAACAATGCTATTGTGTCGATTTTTATTGATAACAAAAATATCACTCCATGTTGTATTTAAGCGTTTTTAGTTTAAATGCAATTACATAATACAAGTACCTTGCATTATAACACACACATTATGTATGATATTAAAGTTGGATGTGCAGATGACGTTTAGTTTCGTTAACATATTTACTATAAATTGTCAGATAATATTGAATACCAAAAACGCTTCATTTTATAATGTTTAATGGTAGTGCATTTAACCGATGTAATCAAGTTGATCTTACCCGTTGTGAAGTCCTGTAAAATGTGTGGACCACTTTGTCTCCACCAAGTGTATATTTACCCAACTACAAGAATCACAAAATAAACCAATATAAATCTAATCCTAGGTTCGTTTTCACATACCCATTTTCAACACTGGTTGATATCAACACTCTTAAAACTTTCCTAGATACTTTACACTTAAGCGTGAATTAAATGGGCCGTCCAACAGATAAAGCGTCGTATCGACGCGAAACGAATTTTTAGGAAACTACTTACAGTTAAAAAAATACATCAGCTCTAAACATGAGCGTGGATGGCCGAGTGGTCCAGGCCTCCAGGAATCCAAGGGTCAGTGGTTCGAGCCCTGTTGAGGGTTACTTTTTTCCTTTTTTAAATTGTATCATTTTTTGTTACTGGAGATTTTTAGCTCAAATGTTTAAATTCATCAATATAAAACATTTAAAGCATTTAATAGCAAGCTTTAATACATGCCAAAATCTGTTGGATGGCTCCATTAAATAAGTGGAAATGTATTGCAACGATGTTGTATCGATACATAAGCAGAGTACCGAAAACCATATCGGATTTCGTTTTTAAATACATGTACCAAGCAAGCGAAGCACGAATTTGTTGCAACCTCTTCTCGCGTTCGAATAATGCTACCGTTCTATGTTAAAATATTCAGAATGAACAGTTTAGTAAATCGACCACGCTTACAGGTATAAATATATTCGCTCGTGGGTGCTCTCCCATGTTTATAACGAACGATCAGGTATTTAGATATAAAAGACCGCTTAATCAGTAAGAATATTTGGATAATAACAATAACTTTCAATAGTGTATTTGCACTCATTCTAGTATATTCATGCAGCAGTCATAATTCCTGCAGATTATGGATCTATAACAACAAACCGTACTGATTTAAGAAACAATCCCATTTTAAGAATCTTCTTTATGATTTATTTGCATTTACTGACTTAGTCAACTAAATTGTAAATACCTTCAAACTCTTGCTTAAACACTCGCCCATAAAACTGATCAACATAATTATAAATAATCAGTAACTAAACTCAGTGGGGACAGAAATTTTCCGTTCGTAAAATTTGGGAAATCCCTTCAGTTTGGCTTAGTTGTAACTATTTTAAGACTTTAGCTTCCCGGTCGAGTTTTTTGTTTTGTTTTTAAGGGTCGTTTGAAATGATCAGTGCACAAGGAATCATGAATAAAGGTGCGTAAAGTTTGCACTGATATCGACAATCGACTATCGAGATGGGGCGACTGTCGAGCTAGCTCTGACATCGACATTCGACACAAGTCCCGAATATTGGGCTGAGACGAGTGTCGAGCCAGCACTGACATCGACTTTCGACACAAGTCCTGAATATCGGGCTGGGGCGTATGTTGGGGCAGGCTAGACATTGGCATTCGGCACTAATCCCTGATATCGAGCTGGGACGAATGTCGAGCTAGGTCTGACATCCACATTCGACACTAGTCCCGAATATCGAGCTGGGATGAATATCGAGCCAGCTCTGACATCCACATTCGACACTAGTCCCGAATATCGAGCTGGGATGAATATCGAGCCAGCTCTGACATCGACATTCGACACTAGTCCCGAATATCGAGCTGGGGCGAATGTCGAGCCAGCTCTGACATCGTCATTTGGAACAAGTCCCGAATATCGAGCTGAGACGAATGTCGAGCCAGCTCTGACATTGACATTCGGCACTAGTAGTCCTGAATATCGAGATGTACGAATGCCGATCTAGCTCTGACATCGAGATTCGACACTAGTACTAAATATCGAGTGAATGTCGAGCACTAGTCCCGAATATCGAGCTGGGGCGAATGTCGGGGCCAGCTCTGACATCGAAATTCGGCACTAATCCCGAATATCGAGCTGGGGCGAATGTCGAGCCAGCTTTGACATCGATTATAGGCACCAGTCCCGAATATCGAGCTGGGGCGAATGTCGAGCCAGCTCTGACATCGACATTCGATACAAGTCGCGAATATCGAGCATGGGTGAATGTCGAGCCAGCTCTGACATCGACATTCGACACTAGTATCGAATATTGAGCTGGGACGAATATCGAGCCAGCTCTGACATCGACATTTGGCAATAGTCCCGATTATCGAGCTGGGGCGAATTTCGAGCAAGATCTGACATCGACAATCGGCACTAGTCACGAATATTGAGCTGGGGCGAATGTCGAGCCAGCTCTGACATCGACATGCGATATCAGTCCCGAATATCGAGCTGGGGCGAATTTCGAGCTAGATCTGACATCGACAATCGGCACTTGTCACGAATATCGACCTGGGGCGAATTTCGAGCCAGTTCTTACATAGAAATTCGGCACTAGACCCAAATATCGAGCTTTAACGAATATCGAGCCAGCTCTGACATTGACATTTGGCACTAGTCCTGAATATCGAGCTTGGGCGAATGTCGAGCCATCTCTGACATCGACATTCGACATTAGTCCCGAATATTAAGCTGGGGCGAATGTCGATCCAGCTCTGACATCGACATTCGGCACTTGTCCCGAATATAGAGCTGGTGCGAATAAGTGAATTCGATATCCAATATTTTAATAGGGTGAGTTGTCGAGTAATACATAAGGCCAGCGACCGAGCTCACCGTACCCACACAGAAGTTTTTTTTACCTTTTGACAGTTAGGGTCCTTCGTAAGAACTTTGCATGAATGACTTCTATATCTTCAGCTTTATGGTAACCCCAAACTTGTGAGCCAAAGTTCAATACCGAACCAACCAGTGTGTCGAATAATTGACATTTCTTTTCAATAGAGAATTCAGCATAATTGATTACTTTAAACAGATTGAATGATGAACATGATGCATGTTGAGCAATGCATGTCTGCGTTCTAAACCAGTTGCCGTTTTTATACAGGGTTATACCTATATATTTAAAAGTGAAAACTGTCTCTATTGGTGAGTCGCCAGTATATATTGGTGATGGGTATGTTTACCGCGTTTAAATATCATAGCTTTTGTTTTTATGTACGTATTTTAAGTCCCCCATTTATTACAATAATTATACACACGATTTAGCATTGATTGAACTGATTTTGGTGATTGTGCAAAAAGGTTTTATCTCTATTGTTTATGTGTAATAATGTATTAATCAATCGTAAGATATCGGCAACATTGCAAGAACAACTTATGCACTAAAGACTTTGCAAACATTTTTCAATAACTTGAGATATCTGCAAAAATAAAGTTCTGAACGACGTGTTTTTATTCTGTCCAGCTCGTGTGTAAACGTATGTGAACATCATTGATCCTGCGTCCTGAATAATAAGTGTCCCGTATTCCAAACGAGCAAGTTTACGCCGTCCGACGCGTAATTCTGAAAACCTAGGTTCTCAGAGAACCATGACCTCCATATCCATTACACCACGGCGAACTTTTGGGTTACTTATTATTTACACTGAACAATTTCTTTCTCATATAAATATAGATAAATAAATGGAGACTTTTCTCATTTGACTATATTCTATGCAAGATAACGATACAATCATTCATCCGTGAAAATCAGACGCGTTTGCACGTGGTGCAGTTATGGTTTCATCTTTTTGCACGTGAAAATGGTGAAACGCGATATTATTCTCTTTTTATTTCAATTTCTTCATTTTAGGTGGGTTGATACACCAGGAAAACATACAATTAATTTAAGAATCAATATATTTCGAGAGCGCAACAGCGCATGCTACCTTCCCCAATTTTCACAAATTTGAAATTACTTATTTACTCATAAATGTTGTTAGCAAATTGTGATTTATATTTTAAACCTTGCACTAGCCAAATTATATGCAATGTACATGTTTGTATCTCAAGCTTATTGTTAACCTTGCTTGAATACTTTATAATATGTTTTTTAATCAATGACACTTGACACTTATTACTTATTGCAGCACTTCTACTCATCCCCCCTCTCCATCACCCATCCATGCCTTTCACCATTAATTTCATGTGCCATGTGTAAACTTACACAACTTCACAAATACATGTACAGTAAAGTACTTTTTGTCGTGCAACTTCACTACTGCAGGTCAAATTGACACAATTTAGTACATTATTATATAAAGCTACTTGCTGAAACAATGACATAAAGTCCTTTACTTACGAATCACATGGTCACTGACACAGGACAAACATGGGCATGGTAAATCTGGCCTGACACAACATCGGTCAATGTCACGTGAATGGGTCACTTCACATTTGATCATTACTTCATTTAAACACACCAATTCATACCAAGTAGAATTACATTAACAGACAATTTCGGTCTACAAAATGTAAATCTATACATCACTTTTGAAAATTTAGTTAATATGCGATCTATAAATGAAACACTCTCCACGATTATTCTACAGAAGAAACAGTGAAAACACAAACAAAACGCACATTTCTGACCTAATTCCAAGGTTTAGGTCATAATACACCAAATAGTTTCCCTATATAATTCAATGTAAAAGCGACAACTTTGAGCGAAAATAAATGCAACATTTTGCACATAGAGACCCCCATAACCATACCTTTTCTTAAAGGCCATCCTAAGCGGAATCGATTTATGCAATAAAAAAGATATGTCATGTACAATGCAAGAAAGAACTTGACACAAATCAAAATCGACTGTTTTTGCAACTTTTTTTTCGGCCGTTTCTTAGTGGAATGTAACCTTTTCTAGTGCAATGGTTTACTATAGTCTTCAAGTGTATCATATTTCAGGGATTCAGTAGTGAACACCTATTCATGCCCTACCATTATCTCCGCAAGATAACACCTGAATAATGGTAAAAAGTGTAAAACATGCTTTCCTGTCAACTATGATATTTTTTTAGAGAGTACAGCCCTACATGAAGCGATCATTTAGTGTATTGTAACCTATAAGACAACGTTTACTGTTAACATCGCGACAAATAAGCACTTCTCGAAACTTATAAACCTATTTTCTATGTGCATGCCAATTTTCAGACCGATCTTTCACATAGAAATGCTTGAAAATGCATTTTATTATAACGCCTGATAAGCCATGTGGCTTTCGCGTTCGGAGCTTTGATTTATAACGGGCGTTCAGGCGTAAAACGATTACCCTAAATAATTACAATCGGTCAAAATACTGGAATATTGTTACAAGCTATGTAGAAAAAGAAGTAAACAACTATTAAAAAGTGTTCATGAGCTCTTTCAGCACAAATTGTTGCGATTTGAGATGCTCAAGACGAGTTTTTGTACATTTTTTTTCTTATTTTCCTCTGAAAACGTATTTTTTTCTTAAAAACTCACGATGCTCCTTAAATTCATGAAACAAACGCATTTATTCCGTGAAATTTGCCAAAACGCATCATATCTCACTAAAAAAATGTTGATTTTCTGTAAATACAGCTTCTTTGTGACTAGGCCTGGTTTTGCGTTTAGGTCATAATACACCAAATAGTTTCCCTATATAATTCAATGTAAAAGCGACAACTTTGAGCGAAAATAAATGCAACATTTTGCACATAGAGACCCCCATAACCATACCTTTTCTTAAAGGCCATCCTAAGCGGAATCGATTTATGCAATAAAAAAGATATGTCATGTACAATGCAAGAAAGAACTTGACACAAATCAAAATCGACTGTTTTTGCAACTTTTTTTTTCGGCCGTTTCTTAGTGGAATGTAACCTTTTCTAGTGCAATGGTTTACTATAGTCTTCAAGTGTATCATATTTCAGGGATTCAGTAGTGAACACCTATTCATGCCCTACCATTATCTCCGCAAGATAACACCTGAATAATGGTTAAAAGTGTAAAACATGCCTTCCTGTCAACTGTGATATTTTTTTAGAGAGTACAGCCCTACATGAAGCGATCATTTAGTGTATTGTAACCTTTACACACAGATCAGCGAAGCGCTGCAGACAAAAATAAGTTAACCAATCAAATTCACCGGGTTTTAAATAGAACCGAATGGAAAAACAATAACTATAGTCTGTATCAGTAATCCATGTAAACAAACAGGTTATTCAGGCCAAAGGATTTTTTTTTATTTCTCAGGTCAACATCATCATTCCCCCACTCAATTCAAATGTATGTCTCATATCTTTTTTTCATCTCCACTTCTCTTACTCTTCTCTATTTTCTATGTAAAGTTAAACACCATGTCACAATTGTTAATAACTCTTTGTAAAAGATGCATTGTCACTGTATACTCATGTGTCACTATATTTGTGATTTGAGCTTAATAAAGGTTATGTTGTTGTTGTTGTTGTTGTAAAGCATCCGCTCGTCATGGATGAATGATTTTATCGTTTGATTGCACATACTGTAGTCAAATGATCATATGTACACTTTTTTAATCAAAATATTTACTCATAACTGAGATATATAAGTTTGAAAAATGCTGCGTTCGAAAAGTACACAAATGTAGTACAACGCTATATAATTTCAAATAAATTTTACTTTCATCAGGAAAAAATAGCATTAATTAGAAAAACAATATGGCTCGTATAAATATTCATTAGCGCAATGTTGCAAGCCGGTCGGCTTAAGTTAATGCGTTTTACTGTTCACATTATTATTTTACGATGTACGATGTTTACTTTTTCAGTGATTTTTTTATTTGTAATGTTTGATATTTTAAAGCTGAGCATTTTTAATTAAATTTATATGAAGTATTAGCTATGTGTTAAATTAGTCCAAATTTCAACAAAATCAGCTCTAAAATAAGGGAGCTATAAGGTAGCTTTATTGATTTTAATACGTGTTGCGTTAGAAAAGTCTCCAAGTGTGTGTGTATATATATATTATATATATACGCACGCACGCACAGTCCCTCATACACAAAGATTCAATAAGATAAAAAGTTTCATAACTTTAAATCGTTAATATGAAATAAATAACTGAATTTTAATGTGTCACGTCTTGCAAAAATGGGTATTATGTCATATTCTACAAGCGTAACACCAGACCAGCCCGCACATTCGCGAAGCCTGCTTCGGAGACAAGCTCTCCGCTGTAAAGCAACGCATAATTGCGTGGTCTCATAAGCGGACACGATAGCTTCTGACCTGACTGGTCGGATGCGCATGCTGGACTGAAGCTTCAATTGCAGCTTACTGCGTAAGACCCACTTCCGCATGACGCGACCCAGATCAAAATACTTGAAAAGTGAATGTCATCAAAAGCAAACAAGATCACATCAATAACACGTAAGCTATTAACAGTATGAAATCCATCAGATCGTCACACAATTAAAACATGACTAACAAGCGTATGTGTCTTAAAAAATGGACAGGTTCCTCAAACCAGGTTGAATAAATCATATAAAAGGCAATGACACGAGTTGAATTATGATCACGTTCCGGCATATCACACGTCGCATTGTTATGCCTCCGACCAGGAATTAATCGCACTATTGTGTACACAACCGAAGATTGGTTGACAAACAATATGCCTTTATATTGGATCGAGACGCCGTACACTGGTATGGTTTTGCGAAGTAACGTGCCGCAAGTAAAAACACCATCAGCAAATGAAACTGTAACTGTAAATGCGTTGTTTGAATCAAAGCGTGTAAGGAACGTAGATGAGTATACTTAAACGGACTTACATCAGCGTATGTTGGGTTGACACCAGGACACGCACAATTTGTCTGTTAAGTTTAAAGACACTCAAAAAGAATGGCTCTTAAGACAAAAGTGTATACTTCCCAGTCTAGTGACAACCTTGCTGAATGACTGTGATGTTTGATTTTTGGTGGAGATTTAATCCCCGTACTATTGATAATAAAACTAGTTAAGCTTAGTTAACGTTTCAGACATTAACATAATCATTTATAGTGATCTTTTATTGCTGTCTATTTTGCATTGCGTCTTCGTAGCAAGGGGGCAGGTCGCCGCCGTCTTCGGGTTCGTACCACTGACCGGCTCTGTCTGAATACTCAAGGGAACAATATTCGGAAGGAGGTTCGTCAAAAGCCGGAAGGTCGTTTTCTCAACTTCTGGGGGCGACGCCGCGATTCCCAAAGTGGATGCTGTTATGTGCGCGCAGACAATTGATGAGGAAGATTGCGACGAATATGACGACAATCAGACCGCCGAGTAATGCGTCAATGAGGCCACCGTTCGTCTTGGAGGATTTGGTGTCCGAGCATTCGTCATCTTGGCTATTACAATAATATTTTTCCGGTCCGCACGCTAGTGTTCTGTGCACGTACATGCTTGAGCACAAGACTTCGTCGTTGCCGCAACCATTAATTTGCACGTACTGTAATGTGAACATGCTGATTTGAAAACTAATCCACGCGTTGGGCGACATTTTCACACGAAATACTAACTTGTCGCCGATAGAATATGAGTAACTAACCGTGTTGGCATTCTCTGCTGAACACACCTCTTTAGTGACGTTAACGCCATCGTGAAAATTACTCACAAGTACTGAATTATTGCACCCACATTGTTCGTTTCCCTTCGCACATAGGTTGTTTAAGTTAAGATTCTCGAACTTGTAGGCGATGACATAATCACGATCCGTTACTAGATCCATGGGGCAGTCAGTTGGCTGAAATTGACCCAGTCTTTCCAAGAAATATATCTTTCCGGCGTAATCTCTCGATACCTGACCGAATATCATCTGTTTACCTGTCTGTAGGTAGAGTTCAAGGTCTTCAACAAATAAAGAAAACAAAATCGGTGACATTACCTCCCCTTGTCTCAGGCCAACAGCATAACTAAAATAATCTGAGTAAGATGAACATGATTTAACACGAGACTTGACATTTGAATACATATCCTTAACTATTCTAAGCAATTTGCCTTGAATACCAGACTTAAACATTTTCAGCCATAATGCATTACGGTATATACTATCGAAACATTTTAACATGTCGACGTAAATTACATACAAACGTTTATTTTCATTTAAATAATTTTGAACAATTGACATCAGTATAAAAATAGCACCAACAGTCGAATATCCTTTCCGAAATCCGAACTGCGCATCCGAAATAATAGTATTTTCATTGCAAAAACTTTCGATGCGCTTATTTAAAATCGTGGAAAATAATTTTGAAAAACAACTTACTAGAGTAATCCCTCTATAGTTATTGACATCGTTTACAGAACCTTTTTTATGCAAAGGGATTATAACGCCTTCTGTCCACTTATCGGGAAAGAAACCCGATACAAAGATACCGTTAAATAAGTCACACAAATGGGCAGATAAAATATCAGCACATTCAATAAAATATTCATTCAAAATACAATCACTGCCAGATGATTTATTACGTTTTAAATGTTTAATTGCATACTTAACTTCTTCAACAGATATAGGTACATCAAGTTCAGGAAATGTTGAATTGTTTAGGTTAAAATCATTATTTAGACAGAAATCTTCTGCTTCAGTATTACAAAAATCAGACATATTGTTACTAAGATTGTTAAAAAACCTTGTAAATTCTTCTAAAGATATTTTGTTATTTATGACGCTATGTTTTGATTTAAAAAATCGCCAAAAGTTTCTTGGTTTGTGTTTCCTTAAATTTTCAATATTCAACATTTTTTGTCTATAACAAGAGGCTTTCTTCTTACGAATTAAATCTTTATAGTATCTCTTACTTGAACATAAACAATCTCTATTTGTATCTGTTTTACAAGAGTTAAAAACACGTAAAGCGGCGTGGTACAAATTTCGTGCAATAACGCACTCATGATCAAACCATTCCGCATGCTTTATACAGGTATTTACATTGAAACTAGGGTTTGTACTATAAACACGGCTTTTGGAAAATAACGGGTCCGCAACACTGCGAATGGTATCAGCAAAACTATTCAAAACGTCGTTAATTGATGAACGACTTGAAAAATCTATATGTTGCACAATATTATTAAATGTAGGTAACAATGAAATAATCCCTGAGCGAAATTGCTCGCGTAAAACATCGTCCCATTTATAATTGACATCAGTTTATGACTTAAACTCTGATGGGACATTATTACAAAACAAAGAGAAATGTAGCGGTGCGTGGTCACTAAATTCATTGAAGTCGTGCACGTCAAAATCCGATATAGTTGAAAATGTGATTTCTTTTGTCAACAAATAATCAATGACAGACGTACCGTTATGAGAATAAAAAGTATACTTGCAGCTATTGCCTTCTCTGCCATTAACAATGCGTAAACCTGTGGCTTTACATAAATCTAATAGTTTTACACCATGACTATTTACTAAAGTATCTATTGAGGCCCTAACTAAGGTGTTATTTGGGCAATAATCATCATCATCATATACAGTGTTAATTATGTCTTGAACAATATAATCATATTTATTTCCAACTCTACTATTTAGGTCACCTACAACAAAAATTTGGCCAAGTTCAGAATAGTAAGAAATATCATTTTCTAAAATTTCAAAGAGATCAACGTTAAGTGTATTGTACACTGGAGAATCCTGCCCCCATAAATAGGTTGCACATATATGCATATCATTTGGGGAATTAAAGAAAGTATGGTCAAGTTTTAGCCAAATAATTGTATCATAGTGTTTTTTTACAATTTCAATACCATCAGATAATTCAGATTTAATATACAAAACAATGCCACCACTATTTCTTCGAGCTTTTTTATGTTGGAATTTTCCATCGCGTATTATTTTAAAAAATGTTAATTCCTTTCCGAAAATGTATTCATATGTATGTATGTATGTATGTATGTATGTCTGATAATTTGTGTTATTCCTGTTATTTTATATGTTCTGTAATTAGATAAATAAAAACAAGAAAAAGAATCGTTTTATTCCCCCGTTTGTTACGAGTAGAAATCTATTGCTATCTGACTAGTTTACGTTTTAAAGTAAGCAGGTAACCGAACCATGCAAATTCCACAACGTTTTATTTTTAAGGAATCAAAGAAGTCTTTTGTCAAATGTTTATTTCGAATTATGATTAATCCGAAGTTTTTTTAACGGTCCCGACGACTTCGAAATAACGGTGTTGAAGTGTATTTGCAATAAATTAACACTTTACCGGTATTTACCCGTGTTATTAACAAAATTATTACCGAAACATTCCCACTACCCGTGTATTTGACACGAAATAGCGCTTTATAACTGGGAATTCGGTGAAGTTTTACGCGCTTTCTGACGCCGGGTGGGTACCTCAATCCCACATTTTATTGCGTATTAAAGTGATATTAATCATATTAAACATCGCTTATGGGACATTTATCAATCACTATAATTTAAAGCGCAAAAACAACACAGTAAGTTTGGACATTGTCTGATATAAAATTAGCGTTGTACGAAATGGAATACGGTCAGGCTATTATAAATTAACAAGGCTACCAATATCAGACGCTCGCGCAGGTACCGACTTCCCCGAAGTTACCGCATTTATTGGTTAACTAATATCAGTAATAATAACTCTTTTACAATAGCATTTATCGATACGTCTTTATTAAAATAATAACAAAATGGTTTTCACTTGTTTCTGACACACACAGAAACGCGATTTTTAACGGGGATTTCGTAAAGTTACACGAATTGGGTACCAAAATTCTCAATTATTTTACATGCACACGTGACATAATACATACTTAATAATGCTTAGTTATTGCTTATATGACATTTCAAGTTTGTGAAATAAATTAATGTTCTATAAAGGGGATCTCGGTAATTCTTTAAGCTTCCACTCGCTCTTGTCAAGACCGCATTGCCGCGTTGGAAATGGTATTAATTTAATTCATCTAACTTATCTTTCTGGATACCAAATGTCAGAGTTGCATTAACCCTTTTTACACCGTTTTTGCCATATTTCATTTCCGCTTTTTAATCCGAACAAAATAAACGAAACTCGTTTAAAAAATGAGATCTAGGCATTCGGGCTCCTAGTGTGGATTAAAAGGGTTTATTGGTGACACCACATTACTGCAAATATGTAGATACCGTTAATCACATGTCACCTTCAAATAACATGTATGATGTCAATTAAGTGCATTACTATAAGAGTAATAAAACACAGCATGAATTAGGCTTCATGCTGGGTTTCAGTTCTCGTAAAGTAATGCAGATGAACATGTCTATGATACGGTTAAGCGATATACCCGATGATTTTGGTGAACATTTTTTGCCGTATAGATTCAATGTCACCAACTAATCTGTCAGGGTATCGATTGTCCGAGTTACATAATTCCCATTGACACCGTTTAACCGTTTTTAATCGCTTTTTAAAGAGGAAAACAAAAGAAACTAGAAACTTGTTGGAATAAAAGTGAACCTAAACATGTAGCTTGTCTAGAAAATGGCGGACAGGTCGTTGCTAACGAGTGCGCCCGATTAATCGATCGCTGATTGGTGGATCAATTCTAGTGGGCGGAGCGATCATAGATAAGGCGTCATGTCAATTGTCGTGGCGCTGTCGAGTGCGTTCCATCCATTAACCACGTATCTGCTTCGCCCAGCAACTATAACCCGACACGACTGCAGTATACTAATACACGTGCGGTTTTAGAGCCGTTGTCATAGACGAGAAATCGCTCGTTACTGTCAGAAGATGTAGTAGTATACGATTCGGGTAGTGGGAACCGTATGGGCGAGATCGTCTCTGGTTCTGCAGGTACGGTGGCTCTCTTAGCCCGTCTGATGGCACGCTTCAAGGACTTTTTATTCCCTGCTGCCACTCTAACCTTGAACCAAAACATCTATATTTATTATTGACTGATTACATCTGCATGTCATACATAGTCGAAACCACGATTAGTTCGTATTGCAAGAAGACCTGACCACACTCATGTAATTACTGTGTTGTTTGACGATATATCACCACATCTTACATCTTATTTTAACACAATATTATACACATGTTTATATGCACATGCTTTATATCAGAGCTAAAGATGTGTCACGTTGGATGAAAACACATGTTATATATACTCATTAAAGTTAACATAGAAGATGAGCTCACCTCAACTGGGTGTTGAATCAGCTTGTCTGCTAAAATCTGTCCTGGCTGAGCACGGTTGGCACTGGCTGATGCAATGATATTGACAACAATATCACAGATAAAACTTACTTTATAAGGTATATACTTGAGATACATTTACATACCTTAATTAAATTTACAATTTTCACACAGAAGCTTAAAACAATTCAGCTAATAACAAACACTTAAATTGAGCACAAAAATATCACATATTAAATTGATTTTATGAGGTTTAAATTAAAGGTACATTTACATTAGACTGATAACGTTTAGTTTATTTTAGTCTGATATAAGGAAATGTACTGCCAGGAAAGCCCTTGAAAGTCTTGCGACTTATTTCCAAAATGGTCCTTTACCAGAGCTCCAGATAAGGTTTTGTGAAATTCTTAAATTACTACCAGATTTTCAAAAGAAATCTTATCTCTGAACTTTTATTCTTAACGTTACTTATAAGTTTTGGGAAAATAATTCTTATTTTTTCTAAATGACCTAAAAATAAATAATAATGGTTATTTTGATGCAAAAAACAAGATGCGTTTGTGAAACACAATGTCCCCCTATATGACGTTTGACCTTGAAGGATGACCTTGACCTTGACCTTGACCCTTCACCACTCAAAATGTGCAGGTCCATGAGATACACATGCATTTCAAATATAAAATTGCTAGCTTCAATATTGCAGAAGTGACATTACATGAGCAATTTGGACCCATATATTTGACCTTGAAGGATGACCTTGACCTTGACCTTTCACCACTCAAAATGTGCAGCTCCATGAGATACACATGCATGCCAAATATCAAGTTGCTATCTTCTATATTGCAAAAGTATTCATAAAATAAGCAATTTGGGCCACATATATTTGACCTCTGACCTTGAAGGATGACCTTGACCTGTCACCACTCAAATTGTGCAGCTCCATGAGATACACATGCATGCCAAATATCAAGTTGCTATCTTCAAAATTTCAAAAGTATTCATAAAATTAGCGATTTGGGCCACATATATTTGACCTCTGACCTTGAAGGATGACCTTGACCTTGACCTTTTACCACTCCAAATGTGCAGCTCCATGAGATACACATGCATGCCAAATATTAAGTTGTTATCTTCAATATTGCAAAAGTATTCATAAAATGAGCGATTTTGGCCACATATATTTGACATCTGACCTTGAAGGATGACCTTGACCTTTCACCACTCAAAATGTGCAGCTTCATGTGATACACATGCGTGCCAAATATCAAGTTGCTATATTCAATATAGCAAAAGTTATTGTAAAATGTTAAAGTTGGCACAAACCAACCAACCAACAGACCAACCAGCAGACAGGGCAAAAACAATATGTCCCCCACTACTTTAGTGGGGGACATAACAATCAAAATAAACATACTAGCAACTTTATTTATACGAGTTCAACAGTGTCTTTTCAGTTTTATACAATTTTATTTTTCCAATACCTTCATATGCCCAAACTGTGTTTAGATTGCATGCCTTAGATGAATTTTTACATATTTCACATTTAAAACGGGTCTCCCTTTCAATCTTTTCAACAATTAGCCACGGGATTTGTCCCTTCCACTCGTTCAATGTTTTTTTTTGTGTTTAAGTTTGGACCCGTCGTGTCGCGTTTTTGTTTAGCTTTTCCGACTGTGTCGGCAACTGAACATACAACATTGTATACGATCTTTTCTATAATGTCTTTCTAAACATTTAACTACGGCTCACTTTGCGTAAAATATGTTAAAAGCGTGTTTTTGGACGCTTTGTAGTTTTTTTAGGACGCTCTCTGGGCGCCGCCATTGTTTTTTGACAGATAGACTGTTTACGCCGCTTTTATTGGAAAAATGCGCTTTGCTAAACAAACCCGATAACCATTCTATATAAGCACCGCAGAGATCTTGAATACGCGAAAAGAACTCAATAAAAATCGATACGAACCGATGTAAAAATAATATTCGTAACTTGATTTTGTAATTCTTAATGGTACGACAAGATTTTAAAATAAATACGTAACGGACTTGAACATAATTCGTAATTACGAAAATACGACCCTTATCTGGAGCTCTGTTTACATTACTGCTTCTTAAAGGGGCCTTTTCACAGATTTTGGCAATTTTTAACTTATTCATTAAATGCTTTATATTGATATATGTAAACATTGGATCGTTAAAGCTCCAGTAAAAAATCAAGAACAAAATTAAAAAAAGGAAAAGAACATTGCCCGGAGCAGGTTTCGAACCAGTGACCCCTGGAGTCCTGCCAGAGTCCTGAAGTAAAAATGCTTTAGCCTACTGAGCTATTCCGCCGAGTTCACGTACTTAACGTATTTTACACCTTATATAAGCAATCTTCATAGTTATACAAAATTTAACGACAAAAACAAAACTCTCCAAATTATTCAATCGTTTCGCGTTGCAACGCTTTATAATTTTTAGGTTTTATAATCGTCAAAAGATGCATATAATGGCTATATTAGAGCATGGTAAATGTTCAGTATTACTGTTTCCTCACAAATATCATAACTAAAACGAAAATTTGCGAATCTGAAACAACTTTTTTCAATTTTGTCGATTTACCAAAGCGTGAAAAGATCCCTTTAAAGCACATTATTTTAAAATGGTGTTAGCATATCTTAAGTTTGTGAAATGTATATGCGTTCAACAATTTGAGCGAGCACTTGATTATATAAACTTGTCCAAAAACACAAAGACATGGGATATCTAAAATCTTCAAAAAACAACAGTCGGTCATGCTCAAACCAAAAGGTACTTGTTAAGAAAATGTTTTTGACTTCTTTTTCAAATTTGAAGTGACTATTTATACCTTGAATAGATTCTGAAAGAGCATTCCAGGTTAAAACACCATTATAATAAAAAGTTGAAACTGTCGCTGATTGTATGACAGAAACATAAAAATTACACTTGCTCTTTCTTGTACTATAGCTATGAACATCTTATTTCTTAATAAAGTTTTCTTTCATGTACAAAGGACAATTGTCATAAAAACAATTATATACATGATTTAGGCTCAGGTGCTTGACTCGGAAAGCGGAACAGCTGAATTGTTCTAAAGAGGAGGTTGAATAGCATCTGAAGAACACACACTCTGATCAGGCGAGACATATGCAGATGGAGGGACATGAACGCATAGCCCCAGTACCCATGCCCATTGTTGCATTTACTGAGTGAGAACCAGCCCTCAAGGAGGTTCAAGATATAATCAAGAAGGTTAGATCCAAGTCAGCACCAGGCCCAAATGGAATACCTTACAAGGTGTACAAGTCATGCCCAAAACTGCTGAGACGGTTGTGGAAACTATGGAAGGTGGTCTGGCGTAAAGGAGATGTACCTGTGGAGTGGCAGCGAGCAGAAGGCATCTTCGTCCCAAAGGAGGAAGTTTCCAATGATATTGGACAGTTCCGGACAATATCATTGTTGAATGTGGAGGGCAAGATCTTCATGTCAGTGGTTGCCAGGCGTCTTACAACATTCATGACCAGTAATGGGTGTTCCAGGATTCTCTGGCTGCATTTAACACACATGCGCTATTAGCCAGTTATTCAGGGAAGCTAAGATCAACAAGACAGATCTCACAGTTGTATGGCTGGATCTAGCAAATGCGTATGGCACGGTACCCCACCAGGTAATAGAGTTTGCTCTGAACACCACCATGTACCAGAACATATTCAGAGCATTGTCAGAAGCTACTACAGTAACATCAACATGCGCTTCACAACAAAGAACTTTACAACATTCTGGATACAGCTTCAGAAGGGGATTGTAACCGGCTGCACAGTGTCAGTAATACTGTTCATTGCCGCTATGAATCTCATCATCAAAGCAGGTGACAAGGAGTCAAGGGGACAGAAGACCCAGACAGATATCAGACTTCCACCACAGAGGGGATTTATGGATGATCTGACTATCAAACCAGAGTCCCACATACAAGCTCGATGGATCCTATTAGCCCTTGAAGATGTTGTGTCATGGGCTAGCATGACCTTCAAACCAAGGAAGTCAAGATTTCTTATCTTGAGAAGAGGCACAGTCTGGCAGAAGATAACACTCAGGGTACAGGGCGAGGATATCCCATCACTTATTGACAACCCCGTCAAGTGCTTGGGTAAATGGTTTGACACCACACTGGGTGAGAGCAGAAATAACACAGAGCGCATCAGGCAGCAACTGTGGAATGGGCTTGCAAAGATAGAGGGAACGGGCCTACCAGGGAAGTTCAAGGCATGGCTTTTTCAGCATGGCCTCCTGCCCCGTCTTCTGTGGCCACTAATGTTGTATGAGATCCCAACATCGACGATTGACAGCTTGGAAAGCATGATAAACAAGGGCCTGAGACGATGGTTCGGACTTCCATCATGTATGACAAGTATTGGACTCTACAACAGAACCGGAATGTTACAGCTCCCTCTTTCATCAATCGTAGAGGAGTACAAAGTTAGTAAGGCAAGGCTCGTGTTGATCCTACGAGACTCTAGTGACATGAGCATCAGAAATGCAGGGATAGAGGTCAGAACTGGAAGAAGATGGTCAGCATCCAGTGCAGTTGAGCAGGCAGAGAGTCGACTGAGACATCAAGACATAGTGGGAACAAGTTGTCAAGGCTTGAACACTAGACAACCGTGGAGTTCAGCCACAACATTCCAAAAAAGATAACTTGTTCAGAGCGAAATCCGAAAGGAAGAAGAAGAGACAAGAGAGGTGAAAGCAGTCCAGATGTGGAGCCAGGGAAGCTGGACAAAGTGGCAGACAGCAGGGAGGAAACTGTCATGGACAGATATCTGGAAGTACCAGTTTTTTTTTAACTGCAGTTTCTGATCCGGGCAGTTTATGATATCTTGCCAACACCGGCGAATCTCCAGAGATGGGGGCTGATAGAGACAGCAGAATGCACCCTATGTGGAGGAATAGCTACCCTAGACCACATCTTGTCCTCGTGTAAGGAAGCACTTGCCCAGGGGAGACATGGAGCTGGAGACATGACCAGGTACTCCTAGAGGTAGCTGATACACTTGAGAGACACAAGAAGAAGGCGCGAGTACATGCAGGGGCAAAGCACATCAACCTTGTACCAGCAGGGACAGTAATGAAGGGTACAAAGGGGGACATCCGAGTATCCTAGACGGCACAAATGACTGGGAACTACAGGCAGATCTTAGAAAACAGCTGCAGTTTCTAGACATTGTCCACACTACCCTACGTCCAGACATTGTGATGGTCTCCGAAAAGACAAAGAAGATCATACTGGTGGAGCTGACTGTACCGTGGGAAGAAAGATGTACTCAGGCAAATTGGAGAAAGAAGGCCAAGTACGAAGATCTCGTCCAGGAATGTAGAGAGGCCGGGTGGAGAGCATGGAACTACCCGATCGAAGTGGGATGCAGAGGGTTTCCTGCACCATCGCTGGGAAAGATGTTCCAGGATATGGGAATAGTGGGACAGGCGAGAAAGCTGGCCATTAAGAAAGAATCACAGGCAGCTGAAAGAAGATCCAGCTGGCTGCGGCTAAGGAGGAACGCCAGTAGCTGGAAGCCATCCACTAAATGATCAACACTGCCGCCCGCCACTTAGAGCTTGTCCTAGGTTTAAAAGGGCGAAACAAGCAATGACAAGTGGTACCTAGCTGACGACATTAGTGGAAAGCAGTTTATCTGGATTTTACAACTCTATCATTACGTTTTAACATTCATAGTTTGTGAAAATCTGAGCAGGTCTTGGTGGAACATTTAAAATGAATCGGACAACCTTGTTTTGTGTAATTTGTGATATAGACTTAAGATTGTTCCCCAAGTTATTATACCAGGCCGAACATGCATAGTCAAATAAGCACTGAATTAATGAGGGTTTTCTGGTGTTGAAATAGAGTACACTGTTGTGTTTATACATGAATTTAAGTCTCGAATTGACCTTACTGGTGATGTCGTTTGCACATTTATTACCTGACAGGGTGTAATCTAGTACATGGCCTAAACGATTTACGACATATTGTATTCACGTGTTAGTTCAACGTTTGTAGCTTTCCTCATTTTCCATAGTTTAATCATGATTTTATCGTCGTTATTCAGATCAGCACAATTAACTAAATGCATATAAAATTTTATCACATCGCTGTTTATTTAATACAAGCATTAGTCAACAGCAGCTGGATTCGCTCGTGACTTTCTAATATATAACCGTGTTGGACGCGCGAACGTCATATGAATCAGAATTTTTTTTTAGAATTCCTAAATTTTTGACATGCTTCAAAAACTCTTCCTAAATATAATCCGATTGCTTCTTTATCGAGAAACACGTCTGTATACACATATCTGATATATCATGTTCTACGTGTTTTTACACACCAAGTGATCTGTATCGCCATGATGTTTATTAGGATTGTTTCTTGTGCATAATCATGCCTTCTCTAAAACAAGATGCGAAAGATGCGAGGCCCACGATTGATAAAAACATGACATGAATGCACCCAATTGTGAAAAAGAGGTTGGAACCGTTTATCTACTTCGTTCGCCTTTTTCAAAATTAATACCCTTCACATTCACTTCAATCGTATCATCGTCGACTTGACCCACTTCGTCGTTAACCGAGGGTAAACTACTAATAAGCAGTTTGCAAGATTTGTGTTGCTTTAAAGCGAGGCTATGAGTTCAGCAATCTGGATCTGTATCCACCAACCCATTCTTAGACTTAAGAGTAAATGATGGTCTATGACTAAATAAAAATATCTCAGCGTTTGCACGGAGTTAGTTACACAATTGGTGCTTAATAAGTTAATATCGTTTTTAACAAAGAATTACAAACTTTAAAGTATTCACTGCCATGCTAGATTTGACTTGTATGTTTACCCTATGTTCAATGTTAAAATATTGTTTGCATTTGCTGTAAAACATGTTAATATTGTCTCCCTTTAAATTAATAAAAAATGCTGAATAAAATGAAGCTCTTTAATTATTTAAATTTGATGCACTTTGTATAATTAATGCTCTTATTGAAACGCTATGCATGAACTGAGCTTAAACTAAACTTTGAAACTTGGTCAGTTAAATTAATCATTACGTTGTTCATATCACATGCAACGGAATTGGAATCCAAGTCATTGCGTATGATTTGTATATTTGGTAATATAATTCTGTTATATTGCGTTTATATAAAATAGCCTTAAGGAAAAGGTATTTTTAGATAAAAATACTTGCGTGATTGAAGATTATTAACAACAAAAATCATACAGTTTTCATATATAAATGTACATAAAGCTATGTACACATCTATTTGTTATAAAGACATTTGAGATATTGCGTACACGAATTTAACAACTTCAAACAAACAATATATTTATTTCATAAAAATAAAAATCACATTACCAATAACGTTGGTCGGTTAAAGGCTCAGGGTAACCAATTACAGAAGACGACAATCAATATTTATCCCTGGAATAAATTCAGCGTGAAGTTGGTAATTGAATGATTGTTTAAACACTAACAGTTGACGCTTTACTATCTTTTAATTTAGGCCTCGTGAAACGACGGGTTAACACTCTTGTTACTTCTTCCATAATAACTAACGCATTGCGTCTTCATTCTCATTCTATGGCCCAGCATAACGAATAGTCAGCCATTCGTTGTTTAATGGTACAATGTTATATGTACTACGATTAATATCAAGACATAAATCGAGAATAATCATATTACGTTGACAAACGCACAAGTGTGACCGTATAAATACTTTTTACTCATAGTCATGGGTAAATCTAGTATTCTCCATTCTCAAAAGACGGTAAAATCCTCTGCATCATTATCAACAACAACTTAGTAATATACTTTCTTATTAAAAAGCCCACAAAGACAAATAAGGGGAAGGCGTTGGTCCACGGATTTTTTTTACAAAAAGTTGTATAGGCGAGCGAAAAAAAACATAATTGCAAAACAGGAAAATTCTCGGGCGAGCGAAGAGCGAAGAAAAAAAATGAATTACATTTCGATAGAAAAATATTGCATTATCAAGAGATACAGGTTGAAACAGCTATATTTTACATTCAAATCAATTCTTATACAAAAAACATATATGGACCTCAGTGATTTTTTTTCATTTTTAACAAATGAGTTGTTAAAGTGCACATGTGCTGAAACAATGAGCGTTTTGCCAAACACAATGAGCATTTTGATTTTCAAATTATTATTTTTAAAAACTTGAAACATCAACACATTTTTAATGATATATAAACATTTTAATTCCTAAAAGTAACTGTTATAACTAAAAACACATTACACGCTCTCTGATGATTTTATTTTAGTTCCTCGCGATTAAGCCAATAAGGTACCAAATGCCGAAAAATATGAAAGAAAAGTTTGAGGCTTACATCAACTCAATATGAAAATTTACGGATTCGTTACAATTACGATGCCAATTCACACACACATTTATATATTTATTCCTTTCTTAAATTTCTCTGTGCATAAATTATAGAAGAAAGTAAATTGTCAATTAAATTTAACCATTATGGCATCCAAGTGCAAGTTCTTGACATTGGAAGAACGCGTTACGGAGATTAGTATGTTAGGCAAAGGACACAGTTGTAGGAGAATGGCTAATGATCTTGGTGTAGGCAAGACTCAAATCCAGAACATACTGAAGTGGAAAATGTGCTTTCAATCCTTTATTACATTACACATGCATTAGTATTCCCCTATTTAAACAATAGAGCACATACGTAAATAAGTTACCTGGTAAAAGCCTACTAGCATATTTGTCAAAGTTTCAATCGACACTGCCAACAAAGACCACATATGAACAAAGACCACAACGACCAAATCCCTTAAGTGGTCTTTGTTCACAGGTTGGACTTTTTATACAACAGCTAGAATAAATCGAATGCAATATAAAGCCAGTCACAACAAACCGAATAGCTACAAGGTATCGTCTTCACATACAAACTAAGAATAGCGTTAACCATTAAACATTCAGTACATAACACAACAAAAAATGATAACGTTTGAACAATGTCAATGTGGCGGACATTTCAACATAATACAATTTCAATGAATATGGAACAACAATTATCTCTTGTGAGAGTCTAAAATGATTTATGAAACATACAAAAGATGAACAAAATAGTCAAGAAAACTAAACTGCATCATACTTAAATCATTATTTCTCCATTGATCTTCACAGTAAATGAATCGGCCCGTGTTAGGATCCCGTCTTACATAAACTACAATTGTGCACTAGAAATAAAATAAATATCGACTTTCATCATTGCAATATTACAGGTTAAAATAATTTTACCGATTATTAAAACACATATATTCATTAAGGGACGGGAGGGATGGTTTATGACACTATATTGCTCCTTCTTCATAGTGTATGTCTGTCAAATAGACACCTCGAATGGCAAATCGATAGATTTATGATAAGTATAAACCCCAGAACGAGAAATCCGTGATTTTTTTTGCGCTATAACCTTCACAAGAAACCCGTGCATTTTCGCGCTAAAACTTAACCGTACTTTCTCTTCTAAATAATCTTTACAATACCAATACGATTCGGTATTTATCAAACCGAGAATAATATCATATGTGTCTGCATCAAAATCTATACACGCTGTTTGCGGTAAGGAATTCCGAAAACTCCATGTTTTCTGAAAAATACTCGCGTGTCAAAAAAAACAACACAAAACACAAACGCAATAATTAACAAAATATACATGTACTAACTGAATTTAATGGTTAAACACACAAATTCGCGAATATTTTATAAAATTAAAACATTTTGCACCGTAAGGCCGGTAATGAATAATATATGTGTACTGACAAATAAATTTGACTTCGCTTCAAGCAATAGATCGACCATCGACACAGTCAAGCGCCAAATGGATAGCGTTTTATTTTAAGTAATGTTATGAATATTTTATGAAAATCAAATGTTGCGTGCCTTTATCCCATTTATGCCTAGCGTCTAGAAAAAAAGCCATGATGCGGCGTCTAATCAGGGTCTTCGCTGTTTGCTTAAAGAAAATTATGTAAGAAATATTCTTAATATAGAAATAAATAAACTAGACATCCCCAATTTTGGAAATAAATTGATCCAATTTAAAAGGATGTGAGAGTCCACTTGGCATAAATGGGTTAAGCAATCATTATTTCACTAACCAAGTTGACATACGTGCGAAAGGATTTTGGGCCAAAAAATATTTGGTTTGGACACGAAATTTCGTGTGGGTAAGAGGTTCTAAGGGCAACTGGGCTTTTATTATTATTATTATTATTATTATTATTATTATTATTATTATTATTATTATTATTATTATTATTATTATTATTATTATTTTAATTATTATTTATCCGAGATTGTATTATTGTTTTCTGGTATTTCTTCTATAATTTTAAATTCACTTTATCAATATTTCAGAGAAAGAAAGAGTCTCACAACAACACACTTATGTTGTAAAGATCACCAACATTCAACCCTGACACTAACTTTTAAGCCTCATTTTATATAAGAACAACACATAATGAATTAATTAGTAGTAATACTGCCCGTTCTGGAGTCGAAAGCGTAAAGCACTAAATGTATTGCTGTTGAATTATTAGACTCGTGAACTTGTTTTGTTGTTCGTACTTGCATTGTTATATGCTTAAGATTTACGTTGAAACGTTAAAACAAATTATTTATTGATTTTAAATTAAATTTCAAATGATCGCATCGCCATGTATCTGAAGGACCGATAGATTGGGCACTTGTGATATCTCATTACAAATCACTTGTGTAACACGAAAACAGGACAAGTGCTGTAAGATAGTCATGCCAAGATTTCCTTTTAATTAGACCCTAATTAAGATTTAGTCCAATTCGGTAGTGGTGATTACTGATGTTTGTAATGATACACAATATACGTCTGAAAACTAATGATCCCGGTTATTTCTGGTATTTAAGCATTTATTTAATAATTCAAGTGAAACATGACATGTTGCAAATAGAACTGCCTCTACATGTATATTGAAATCTGTTTATTAGTGATTATGAGTGGCATATATTACGTAGTGAAGCTAGATAGTTCAACAATATGGACATTTAAAGCAATGTTGAAGTATTTTTATTTATTGATTAAAGGGGCCTTTTCACAGATTTTTGCATGTTTTGAAGTTTGTCAGTAAATGCTTTATATTGATAAATGTAAACATTAAATTTAAAAAGCTCCAGTAAAAAATCAAAACATTTAAAGAAAAGGGGAAAACAAGTAGCCCGCAGCAGGGTTCGAACCAGTGACCCCCGGAAACCTGAAGTAAAAACGCATTAGCCAACAGAGCTATCCTGCCAAGCACACATAAGACGCGTATGTTATACGTTATAAAAGCAATCTTCGTAGTTTCACAAATTTAAACGACAACAGCCGAACTCTCCAAATTATTCAATCGTTTCGCGTTGCAACGCTTTAAAATTCTTAGGTTTATAAATCGTCAAAAGATGCATATAATGGCTTTACTAGACAATGGCAAATGCTCAGTAATACTGTTTCCTCACAAATATCATAACAAAACCGAAAATTTGTGAATCTGAAACAACTTTTTTCAATTTTGTCAATTTACCAAACCGTGAAAAGATTCTGGGCGGAAACCCCACTATACCACTTTCACATTAAATTCCCGGAATTATTCTCGGTTGACGTGGGCTTTTATCAATCACTTAATCAACTATCTTTTTCAATCTTACTTAATTTCTATTCCGAGGCAGACACTATCTCAACACTCGGGCGTTGCTCTCTGTGCGATAAGCAGTGTTTAATTTCCTAAACAATATACTTTTGGATCCAAAATGTCATTTCCAAGAGTAAGTCTGTTTAACATATCAAGTGGTTGTATTTGAATACTTGCAAATAACGAGGTCAAATATACCCAGCGTGCGTTTTTTTTTGCAGAGGCGTTTGCAAATCATCTTTTAGTTATCAAGAAATATAGAACAGAACAGAACAGAATTTTTATTTTGACTTAAGCATAACAAGCTTATCGTCATATACAAATACATGATAATGTTACAGACATGCGTGATGAATATAAATAATAACATTGTATAAATTACAACTGCGTATAACAAGCATTAACTGAGCAATAGAATCGGCGTTAATAACGTCACCAATACATAGACTATTTGATTAGTATTGTTTAGGTTCGTTATATTTGCGCACCCGCACAGACTGCTTGGCAAAGCCCATGGTCACAGTAAGGTAAAACATATTCATACATGTTTAGGCATGTGTTGAGTCAATAAATCGAGAAAAAAGTCCAAAATAAATAATATAACACCTAAATAATAATGCCATAATAATGCCATGATATCAGTACCAATAATGTTAATTAACCCTTTTAATTGTATCTTTGTAGAAATTATAGTAAAATATTAGCATCAAAGCAAAGGTTGTGAGAAGACTCAACACAAGCAATTTCATAAAAAACATTTATTATTTCTAGCACAAGGCTTTCAATAAATTAAAATGCAAAAATAATTAAACGCTGTGATGAAAATGCTAATAGAAAGAATGTCAATTTTTTTTTAAACAATTAAATGAATACAATTACTTTAATCAAAGACAAATATCTATGTATTAACAGGAAATAAATAACTTTAAATGGGATGTATATATTTAACATAAATTCTGACGATCCCAATTTGTGTTGACAACATCGCTTGGTTGTCGATTGTTCAAACGCATGAAGGGTTGGAATCAGATGCAGCGATGCATGGTACTTTTAGAAATGACATCACGTTCAGACACGCTCTAGAATTCTGCGAGTCACGTGACTTCGCACTTTGTCAAAATTGGCTTAGTGAGAAAGGGGTCAACTGCACTCAAAATCAGTGCTCCGATTTATTTTTCATCATTTTGAATTATCCTACTCAGTTTGGATTATCGACGTACAGGGGAGATTTTAACGATTTTATTGTACGATTTTCCTGGAACATGGCCCCAATGACCTAATTTTGCGAACGGTTGTGAGTTAGTCATGTATGAATAACCTCGTGCCACTATCAGTCGATATTTAAGGTGTTTTGTGGAAGTTTGTTGACGATCTTACTGCGACATCTCTAATTGGTTTCTATGTTCTACTCCTTCACAATAAAATCGTGCCCAGTTACCTAAGTTTGAGACTGATGATGGTAACCGGGTAAAATAATCAAGAAAATTGTGCATTAATATTAATATCGTAAACATATTTATTTCGACACAACCAGCTTTTTAACAAATTATAATGAAAATCATTACCAAAAAATAAAATTGTTTTTGCGATGTCTCAAAACATTCCTTAAAACCCACTTTTGTATCTCTTTACGAATGTCATTTCGCGTTTCATTCCCAACAAGTTGTCATGGCAACATTAAACAATTTTGTTTATGCCCCTGGATCGAATGATCGGGGGTATATCACCCCCGTTAACCCGATATGCTGTGAGAAGTTGGATGTGCTAGAAAAAATTCGACTTAACATTCAAAATGTTGATGAAAAAATGATATGACATGGTGCTGTACAAGGATGTCGAGATATGACAAGAGTGCAGTTCATTTATAAGCTTAAAGGGATCTTTTCACGGTAAGGTAAATTGACAAAATTGAAAAAGTTGTTTCAGATTCGCAAAGTTTCTGTTTAATTATGATATTTGTGAGGAAACCATATTACTGAACATTTGCCATGGTCTAATATAGCCATTATATGCATCTTTTGACGATTTATAAACCTAAAATTTTTAAAGCGTTGCAACGCGAAACGATTGAATAATTTGGAGAGTTCGGTTGTTGTCGTTTAAATTTGTGAAACTACGAAGATTGCTTTTATAACATATAAAATACGCGTCTTATGTGTGCTTGGCAGGATAGCTCTGGTGGCTAATGCGTTTTTACTTCAGGTTTCCGGGGGTCACTGGTTCGAACCCTGCTGCGGGTTACTTGTTTTCCCCTTTTCTTTAAATTCTATATTTGATTTTTTACTGGAGCTTTTTTAATTTAATGTTTACATTTATCAATATAAAGCATTAAATGACAAACTTCAAAACACGCCAAAATCTGTGAAAAGGCCCCTTTAAAAGCTCACTATTACAGATGATTTATGCCCACTCTGATGCATTGTAGATCATTTTCATTGAACTTTGAGGTTTTATAATTATATCCGTTCTGAAGCTAAGTTAATTTCCAGCTTATTTGTATCTTTTTTTATTGTTTGAAAATCATTGTACATGTTAAGTAATTGATTCATACAGGAAAAAACATACGTCCAGTAGGCAATCTAAACATTAATAATAATATTTTCTGCCTATAGTTTCAATTATGGGAAGACTTTCATAAACGTGAACTAAATTTGGATCTATTACCTTAAGGTCAAAGGTCAAATATATGGCTTGAAAGCGGCACATTAGGGGGTTATTGTGTTTGTGACAAACACGTCTCTTGTTTTGCATTTGATGAGGATTAATTTGTATGCGATTTTATGAGAATACACAGCAAATAAAGATGCTATTGAGAGCTGAAATATGACGGCAATGGCATATTATATTTTTCCAGAATGAAAAAAGAGTACAGAATTATTTCTGGTTTCCGATGTAACATGGCGAAAAATCATACAAAAACTCAGAGGTAGGCTTTAAGCGGTTTTCATTTATTTAATTAAATTCCCCAAAATAAAAACAGAAGTAATTATACTATTTAATATTATTTGGAAACTAGAAATAGGTTTTTGTCTTTAAAAAAATAGTGAAAACTATGCATTAAAATATGAAAAAATACATATTATTTTGAGATATTTTCAATATTTGTTTCTCGAAGCATCGAATTGTACATAATTGTCGATGTAAAAAAAGATATAACATATTTTCAGATAATGTTTAACGGATTAAGTAAGTAGTAAGAAAAAATAGGGAAAAAAAGATTATTTTTCTCAATCCTATTTGGAAAAAAAAGAAAATCAGAGAAAATGCGAACATAAAAGGTTAACCGAAAAATGTATTTATTTAATAGTATATTAACTTAAAACGTTCGAAATTGTTCTCTTAATATATTCAATTTATTTTGCTTGTAGCAAACATTTCTTCCATTTTAATTATTCACTGAAGAATAGGCTTCAAATTGTGGATTATGGGTATCTGGGCCTGAGTCTAAATTTTGAAATATAAAAAAAAATCGCCAGTTATGTAAAAAAAAATCACAGTTACTGATCTTGCCTAATTTCCATCTAAAATATAACGATGTATGTGAAGTAAGTTCCATTATGTGAATTCATTGTTCTTTTAATGTAAAACTAAAGATCACGCCACAATGTTTGTATTTTTTGTGAATTCCAAAACATATGAATATTTGAGTCAATCGTCAATCTTTATGCAACAAAAATCGCAAACATTTGGGGGTTTAAGCCCACAATGTAGTAAAAAGATTGTTTGGAAAAATTCTCATTAGATATTTATATTGGAATTCATGGGTGATAAGTTGGTTCCTTTTTCCTAGTTCCTTATTCCTTTTTCGAATAAGGAATAAGGAACTGTTCCTTATTCCTTATTCACGCGTAACATATTTGTTATAGGGTTTTAAAGAACAATAATGGACATTTGTGAAGTAAATCAAAACAAGATAACTCGAACACATTTACTTTATGTATAACGTTACATATTCATGTTTCTTCTTCGCGCTTGCATAGGATTCCTTGTTTATCGCCGAACCGATATTTTCTAATTCGAATACTAATTTCACATCAACAAAACCTCAAGCATATACTATTATTTTACATGTTTGTGATAAAAAAAAATCAATCTTTTACATTTAAACATGTTTGTTTTAATTTATAATCCAGTTCCTTATTCTAGGCTGAATAAGGAAAAAGGAACCAGTTCCTTCCTCAAGCCGAATAAGGAACTGGCATTTTCTTACTTAAACATCAATGAAATTGATCCAAAATCAACCACATATAAATGAACATATTATTTATATATTGCTTGTTTATGTAAATTTCTGAATGCAATACATTTCTACTTAGTTTTAAGTAATGATTATCCAATTCCTTATTCAGTTTGAATAAGGAATAAGGAACTGGTTCCTTATTCCTTATTCAAATCGAATAAGGAACTGGAATTTCCTACTAAACAAACTATAAAAATGAACCAAAGAGACCAATAAATTAATGGAAATCATGTTTAATGTAAGTTGGGTATAAAAAAACAACATTATTTGCAGTACATCTCTAATAAGTTTCATTTAATGATAACATAGTTCCTTATTCGTATTGAAAAAGGAAAAAGGCACTTTAAATTAGTTTGTTTAGTATGAAAAAGCCAGTGCCTTATTCAATTTGAATAGTGAATAAGGAGCCAGTGACTTATTCCTTATTCGCACTGAATAAGGTGCTATGTTATTATTAAATAATACTAGGTAGAAATATATTGCAATAAATATTTTTAACTTTGAACTTCACCAACCACGATTTTCATCGACATTTTATATTATTCGGACAGAATACGTCCATATAACATATTCAAGCTTAAATAACCCACACACCATCTAAAATATAACATATTCGAAAGTTATCGTCCAAATAAGGAACTTACTTTACGCCCAATTCCTTATTCAGAGGCCATAATTTCGGATGTTGTAATTCGGATCATTTTAGAATAGCACAGCTTTATTTTCTTTATTATTGGTTATTTGTTGTGTAAGATTTGTTACATATGTCTCTGGTACAGTTTTTGAAGTCTTATCTGACCCTGAACTTTGGTCAAGACTATAATAGCTGAAAACTAAACCATGTTTAGATATCTTGTTCCGTGTTCATACGAAAACTGTTACGAAGGGATATGATTAAGAATGCAAAATGATTTCAACACGTCTCCATAAAAGAAAGACTGCACCGGAAGCAGCCGTCCAAGTGCCTCTAAAAGACTGTAAAGTTTTCATCGAAATGCCTCAATATTTTATTTTATTTTATAATTGAAACGAAAAAGCGCGCATCCCATCTGTAAAAGTGTGTTTTCTTCTGATATATTTTAGTGCGAATACGTGTTTTCTCGCTCATGAAGACCGACGGTACATTTGGCGACTTTTAACCTCGGCACAAGACGAATGCCAATGTTCCGGGCAGAGTTGTCATCAGTGCTACGTAACTGATGTCACAATAAAGCGAGACTGAAGCGGACGCAGCGGTCACGGTGCCTCTATTAGACGACTGGAAAGTGTCAGGGAATTTCTTCTGTATTTCGTTGTTGCTGTTGTAGTTATTTTTTCAATTAAAAAACAAAACTTACATAGCTGTAATTGGGTGGTTTTATTTCAAAAGATTCTCCGAAAGGGCGCTTCCTCGCTCTAGGATGCCTTCGTTACATCCGGCCACCTTCAACATTTGCGCACGATTAAAAGTCATGAGAACCAACAAAATGACATTGTTCTCGGTGGTTATAAGTGATGTCTTTAGTTATGTTTTATATTCCATTTCATTTTATGTCAAACATAAGTTATTTATCATCTTACCATTTATAATAAAAACAAACACGTTTGTTTAGGTGTCGTGACAAGCAGGGTAATTTATTTCTTGAAAACACACGCACAAACACTGGTTCCAAAAAAAAACATTGCCATAAAGTATGAATGGCAAATAAGTGTCATTATACATAGAACTGTGAAAAATGGAGTATAACAAGTATACTCGTTAATGTCCGGAACCAATGCCTCTTTCTATCTCAAGTCATCCTTCTACTCTCTTAACACTCACTGAAACACATAAAGCATAAGATTAGCCTTTAAACAAAACATAGCATTAACAAATACAACGATTTAAAGCACGTCAACGCTCTACCCTGCTTGCCTGTCGAATGAACAAACCTACAAATCTATGCACGAGGAAATCTTGATTTCCGCATCATTGAACATGCGCACCTTCAAAACCTGTATAACAACTTTATTCAATCATACAACGATAATAAATATATTTATTTTTATATTCCATTTCATTTTATGTCAAACATAAATTATTTATCATGTAACCGTTTATAATAAAAACAAACACATTTGTTTAGGTGTCATGACAAGCAGGGTAATTTATCGACAGAAAAAGAACGGGGCAAAATATGATGTAAAATTTTCAATTTCCAACATCAAGTACCATATATATATTTACAAACCCAAATGAGAAGAAACAATTTTTTGTGTTTCTTCCGAATCCCTCACGTATCGATCCTTAGCATTATCAGTTTTCCACCGCCCATGCTTTTTTAATAATTATCAGCCACACCGCTATTTGCAGCAGCAGTTGCTCCCCCTGACCGAAATGAAGGCAAATCGTAAACATTAGAATTAAGTCCAATAGCACTAAGTTTGTCACGTAAGATTTCTCGTGCCCTACTGTACCTCATCTGCTTTGAGCCAACTAACACGTCTTTATGCATTTTCTTACAATGTTTTATGTTCCTTAACAAAAAATCTTTTGAAGTATCTGGAATAGCTGCTTCAAAGATATATTTTTGTAAGTAATATACTGGGCATAAATCTGAATTTGTTTAACAAATAGTCACCTGTTCGCCCTTGCACAGTTGATCCGTTTTACTCTTACAAATGTTAATTTTAGCACAATCCTCAAAAAATGATACATCGCATCTTTTTAAAGAAAACAATTCGCTAAATCTAAAAAAACCTGAAAAACATACCAAACACATTGTGACGAATCTCAAATCTAATAAGGAATCAGAGTGACCAAAATGTTTAACTATCTTTATCATATCCTCTATAGTTATCGGGCATTTCTGAACTGGTGGTTTTGGAATTTGACCTTATTAATCCATTTTTAGCAAAAGTAACCAGATCAGGCTCACATGGATCACAAAATCCCGCAATTTTATGAGCCCATGAAATACCATATACAATCGCGTTAATTTTTGAGGCAGACGGACAAGAATTTTTAAGGGCAGCCAAGAACAGACTGACATGATAATCCGTCGTTGGCAAAGGATTAAAGTAGTACTTTTTACACCATGCACTATATGCTTTAAAATAAGTATTATACTGTTTGTACGTGTTATCTGACTTTGATGTTTTGACCAAATCCTTCAGAATTTCTTGAGACTTTTGCAATTCTGATGGAAGACATTCTCTCCTGATCCAGCGACCCATCTTAAAGGCATCCGTCAACTGTATAAATCATTTCCATTAAAAGCATACATTAATACTGTAAATTTACTTAAATCTTGCTAGACTACCTATAACAGGCATCATAGAAATAATTTTCCCCATACATCTACCTAAATCCGTAGCCGAAACCATTGGCATGGAAGAAAATACCTATAAAAGTGTATTTTTTAAATTAAGCGTTCTTCTATCGGGAATTTCGATAGAAAACATTTGGCTATCCCAGATTAATCCTACCCATTCTAGCCTCTGAACTGGTATCCATATTGACTTTTCCTCAGTGATTACAAGTCCAGCTTCGTGTAATGTATTTCGAACAAAATTTGCATCTTGTGTTGCATTTTCAACATTTTTATGTTTCTGTCATACAATCAGCGACAGTTTCAACTTTTTATTATAATGGTGTTTTAACCTGGAATGCTCTTTCAGAATCTATTCATCTAAAATCTTCAAAAAACAACAGTCGGTCATGCTCAAACCAAAAGGTACTTGTTAAGAAAATGTTTTTGACTTCTTTTTCAAATTTGAAGTGACTATTTATACCTTGAATAGATTCTGAAAGAGCATTCCAGGTTAAAACACCATTATAATAAAAAGTTGAAACTGTCGCTGATTGTATGACAGAAACATAAAAATTACACTTGCTCTTTCTTGTACTATAGCTATGAACATCTTATTTCTTAATAAAGTTTTCTTTCATGTACAAAGGACAATTGTCATAAAAACAATTATTTACATGATTTAGGCTCAGGTGCTTGACTCGGAAAGCGGAACAGCTGAATTGTTCTAAAGAGGAGGTTGAATAGCATCTGAAGAACACACACTCTGATCAGGCGAGACATATGCAGATGGAGGGACATGAACGCATAGCCCCAGTACCCATGCCCATTGTTGCATTTACTGAGTGAGAACCAGCCCTCAAGGAGGTTCAAGATATAATCAAGAAGGTTAGATCCAAGTCAGCACCAGGCCCAAATGGAATACCTTACAAGGTGTACAAGTCATGCCCAAAACTGCTGAGACGGTTGTGGAAACTATGGAAGGTGGTCTGGCGTAAAGGAGATGTACCTGTGGAGTGGCAGCGAGCAGAAGGCATCTTCGTCCCAAAGGAGGAAGTTTCCAATGATATTGGACAGTTCCGGACAATATCATTGTTGAATGTGGAGGGCAAGATCTTCATGTCAGTGGTTGCCAGGCGTCTTACAACATTCATGACCAGTAATGGGTGTTCCAGGATTCTCTGGCTGCATTTAACACACATGCGCTATTAGCCAGTTATTCAGGGAAGCTAAGATCAACAAGACAGATCTCACAGTTGTATGGCTGGATCTAGCAAATGCGTATGGCACGGTACCCCACCAGGTAATAGAGTTTGCTCTGAACACCACCATGTACCAGAACATATTCAGAGCATTGTCAGAAGCTACTACAGTAACATCAACATGCGCTTCACAACAAAGAACTTTACAACATTCTGGATACAGCTTCAGAAGGGGATTGTAACCGGCTGCACAGTGTCAGTAATACTGTTCATTGCCGCTATGAATCTCATCATCAAAGCAGGTGACAAGGAGTCAAGGGGACAGAAGACCCAGACAGATATCAGACTTCCACCACAGAGGGGATTTATGGATGATCTGACTATCAAACCAGAGTCCCACATACAAGCTCGATGGATCCTATTAGCCCTTGAAGATGTTGTGTCATGGGCTAGCATGACCTTCAAACCAAGGAAGTCAAGATTTCTTATCTTGAGAAGAGGCACAGTCTGGCAGAAGATAACACTCAGGGTACAGGGCGAGGATATCCCATCACTTATTGACAACCCCGTCAAGTGCTTGGGTAAATGGTTTGACACCACACTGGGTGAGAGCAGAAATAACACAGAGCGCATCAGGCAGCAACTGTGGAATGGGCTTGCAAAGATAGAGGGAACGGGCCTACCAGGGAAGTTCAAGGCATGGCTTTTTCAGCATGGCCTCCTGCCCCGTCTTCTGTGGCTACTAATGTTGTATGAGATCCCAACATCGACGATTGACAGCTTGGAAAGCATGATAAACAAGGGCCTGAGACGATGGTTCAGACTTCCGTCATGTATGACAAGTATTGGACTCTACAACAGAACCGGAATGTTACAGCTCCCTCTTTCATCAATCGTAGAGGAGTACAAAGTTAGTAAGGCAAGGCTCGTGTTGATCCTACGAGACTCTAGTGACATGAGCATCAGAAATGCAGGGATAGAGGTCAGAACTGGAAGAAGATGGTCAGCATCCAGTGCAGTTGAGCAGGCAGAGAGTCGACTGAGACATCAAGACATAGTGGGAACAAGTTGTCAAGGCTTGAACACTAGACAACCGTGGAGTTCAGCCACAACATTCCAAAAAAGATAACTTGTTCAGAGCGAAATCCGAAAGGAAGAAGAAGAGACAAGAGAGGTGAAAGCAGTCCAGATGTGGAGCCAGGGAAGCTGGACAAAGTGGCAGACAGCAGGGAGGAAACTGTCATGGACAGATATCTGGAAGTACCAGTTTTTTTTAACTGCAGTTTCTGATCCGGGCAGTTTATGATATCTTGCCAACACCGGCGAATCTCCAGAGATGGGGGCTGATAGAGACAGCAGAATGCACCCTATGTGGAGGAATAGCTACCCTAGACCACATCTTGTCCTCGTGTAAGGAAGCACTTGCCCAGGGGAGACATGGAGCTGGAGACATGACCAGGTACTCCTAGAGGTAGCTGATACACTTGAGAGACACAAGAAGAAGGCGCGAGTACATGCAGGGGCAAAGCACATCAACCTTGTACCAGCAGGGACAGTAATGAAGGGTACAAAGGGGGGACATCCGAGTATCCTAGACGGCACAAATGACTGGGAACTACAGGCAGATCTTAGAAAACAGCTGCAGTTTCTAGACATTGTCCACACTACCCTACGTCCAGACATTGTGATGGTCTCCGAAAAGACAAAGAAGATCATACTGGTGGAGCTGACTGTACCGTGGGAAGAAAGATGTACTCAGGCAAATTGGAGAAAGAAGGCCAAGTACGAAGATCTCGTCCAGGAATGTAGAGAGGCCGGGTGGAGAGCATGGAACTACCCGATCGAAGTGGGATGCAGAGGGTTTCCTGCACCATCGCTGGGAAAGATGTTCCAGGATATGGGAATAGTGGGACAGGCGAGAAAGCTGGCCATTAAGAAAGAATCACAGGCAGCTGAAAGAAGATCCAGCTGGCTGCGGCTAAGGAGGAACGCCAGTAGCTGGAAGCCATCCACTAAATGATCAACACTGCCGCCCGCCACTTAGAGCTTGTCCTAGGTTTAAAAGGGCGAAACAAGCAATGACAAGTGGTACCTAGCTGACGACATTAGTGGAAAGCAGTTTATCTGGATTTTACAACTCTATCATTACGTTTTAACATTCCTAGTTTGTGAAAATCTGAGCAGGTCTTGGTGGAACATTTAAAATGAATCGCACAACCTTGTTTTGTGTAATTTGTGATATAGACTTAAGATTGTTCCCCAAGTTATTATACCAGGCCGAACATGCATAGTCAAATAAGCACTGAATTAATGAGGGTTTTCTGGTGTTGAAATAGAGTACACTGTTGTGTTTATACATGAATTTAAGTCTCGAATTGACCTTACTGGTGATGTCGTTTGCACATTTATTACCTGACAGGGTGTAATCTAGTACATGGCCTAAACGATTTACGACATATTGTATTCACGTGTTAGTTCAACGTTTGTAGCTTTCCTCATTTTCCATAGTTTAATCATGATTTTATCGTCGTTATTCAGATCAGCACAATTAACTAAATGCATATAAAATTTTATCACATCGCTGTTTATTTAATACAAGCATTAGTCAACAGCAGCTGGATTCGCTCGTGACTTTCTAATATATAACCGTGTTGGACGCGCGAACGTCATATGAATCAGAATTTTTTTTTAGAATTCCTAAATTTTTGACATGCTTCAAAAACTCTTCCTAAATATAATCCGATTGCTTCTTTATCGAGAAACACGTCTGTATACACATATCTGATATATCATGTTCTACGTGTTTTTACACACCAAGTGATCTGTATCGCCATGATGTTTATTAGGATTGTTTCTTGTGCATAATCATGCCTTCTCTAAAACAAGATGCGAAAGATGCGAGGCCCACGATTGATAAGAACATGACATGAATGCACCCAATTGTGAAAAAGAGGTTGGAACCGTTTATCTACTTCGTTCGCCTTTTTCAAAATTAATACCTTTCACATTCACTTCAATCGTATCATCGTCGACTTGACCCACTTCGTCGTTAACCGAGGGTAAACTACTAATAAGCAGTTTGCAAGATTTGTGTTGCTTTAAAGCGAGGCTATGAGTTCAGCAATCTGGATCTGTATCCACCAACCCATTCTTAGACTTAAGAGTAAATGATGGTCTATGACTAAATAAAAATATCTCAGCGTTTGCACGGAGTTAGTTACACAATTGGTGCTTAATAAGTTAATATCGTTTTTAACAAAGAATTACAAACTTTAAAGTATTCACTGCCATGCTAGATTTGACTTGTATGTTTACCCTATGTTCAATGTTAAAATAGTGTTTGCATTTGCTGTAAAACATGTTAATATTGTCTCCCTTTAAATTAATAAAAAATGCTGAATAAAATGAAGCTCTTTAATTATTTAAATTTGATGCACTTTGTATAATTAATGCTCTTATTGAAACGCTATGCATGAACTGAGCTTAAACTAAACTTTGAAACTTGGTCAGTTAAATTAATCATTACGTTGTTCATATCACATGCAACGGAATTGGAATCCAAGTCATTGCGTATGATTTGTATATTTGGTAATATAATTCTGTTATATTGCGTTTATATAAAATAGCCTTAAGGAAAAGGTATTTTTAGATAAAAATACTTGCGTGATTGAAGATTATTAACAACAAAAATCATACAGTTTTCATATATAAATGTACATAAAGCTATGTACACATCTATTTGTTATAAAGACATTTGAGATATTGCGTACACGAATTTAACAACTTCAAACAAACAATATATTTATTTCATAAAAATAAAAATCACATTACCAATAACGTTGGTCGGTAAAAGGCTCAGGGTAACCAATAACAGAAGACGACAATCAATATTTATCCCTGGAATAAATTCAGCGTGAAGTTGGTAATTGAATGATTGTTTAAACACTAACAGTTGACGCTTTACTATCTTTTAATTTAGGCCTCGTGAAACGACGGGTTAACACTCTTGTTACTTCTTCCATAATAACTAACGCATTGCGTCTTCATTCTCATTCGATGGCCCAGCATAACGAATAGTCAGCCATTCGTTGTTTAATGGTACAATCTTATATGTATTACGATTAATATCAAGACATAAATCGAGAATAATCATATTACGTTGACAAACGCACAAGTGTGACCGTATAAATACTTTTTACTCATAGTCATGGGTAAATTTAGTATTCTCCATTCTCAAAAGACGGTAAAATCCTCTGCATCATTATCAACAACAACTTAGTAATATACTTTCTTATTAAAAAGCCCACAAAGACAAATAAGGGGAAGGCGTTGGTCCACGGATTTTTTTTACAAAAAGTTGTATAGGCGAGCGAAAAAAAACATAATTGCAAAACAGGAAAATTCTCGGGCGAGCGAAGAGCGAAGAAAAAAAATGTATTACATTTCGATAGAAAAATATTGCATTATCAAGAGCTACAGGTTGAAACAGCTATATTTTACATTCAAATCAATTCTTATACAAAAAACATATATGGACCTCAGTGATTTTTTTTCATTTTTAACAAATGAGTTGTAAAGTGCACATGTGCTGAAACAATGAGCGTTTTGCCAAACACAATGAGCATTTTGATTTTCAAATTAATATTTATAAAAACTTGAAACATCAACACATTTTTAATGATATATAAACATTTTAATTCCTAAAAGTAACTGTTATAACTAAAAACACATTACACGCTCTCGGATGATTTTATTTTAGTTCCTCGCGATTAAGCCAATAAGGTACCAAATGCCGAAAAATATGAAAGAAAAGTTTGAGGCTTACATCAACTCAATATGAAAATTTACGGATTCGTTACAATTACGATGCCAATTCACACACACATTTATATATTTATTCCTTTCTTAAATTCCTCTGTGCATAAATTATAGAAGAAAGTAAATTGTCAATTAAATTTAACCATTATGGCATCCAAGTGCAAGTTCTTGACATTGGAAGAACGCGTTACGGAGATTAGTATGTTAGGCAAAGGACACAGTTGTAGGAGAATTGCTAATGATCTTGGTGTAGGCAAGACTCAAATCCAGAACATACTGAAGTGGAAAATGTGCTTTCAATCCTTTATTACATTACACATGCATTAGTATTCCCCTATTTAAACAATAGAGCACATACGTAAATAAGTTACCTGGTAAAAGCCTACTAGCATATTTGTCAAAGTTTCAATCGACACTGCCAACAAAGACCACATATGAACAAAGACCACAACGACCAAATCCCTTAAGTGGTCTTTGTTCACAGGTTGGACTTTTTATACAACAGCTAGAATAAATCGAATGCAATATAAAGCCAGTCACAACAAACCGAATAGCTACAAGGTATCGTCTTCACATACAAACTAAGAATAGCGTTAACCATTAAACATTCAGTACATAACACAACAAAAAATGATAACGTTTGAACAATGTCAATGTGGCGGACATTTCAACATAATACAATTTCAATGAATATGGAACAACAATTATCTCTTGTGAGAGTCTAAAATGATTTATGAAACATACAAAAGATGAACAAAATAGTCAAGAAAACTAAACTGCATCATACTTAAATCATTATTTCTCCATTGATCTTCACAGTAAATGAATCGGCCCGTGTTAGGATCCCGTCTTACATGAACTACAATTGTGGACTAGAAATAAAATAAATATCGACTTTCATCATTGCAATATTACAGGTTAAAATAATTTTACCGATTATTAAAACACATATATTCATTAAGGGACGGGAGGGATGGTTTATGACACTATATTGCTCCTTCTTCATAGTGTATGTCTGTCAAATAGACACCTCGAATGGCAAATCGATAGATTTATGATAAGTATAAACCCCAGAACGAGAAATTCGTGATTTTTTTTGCGCTATAACCTTCACAAGAAACCCGTGCATTTTCGCGCTAAAACTTAACCGTACTTTCTCTTCTAAATAATCTTTACAATACCAATACGATTCGGTATTTATCAAACCGAGAATAATATCATATGTGTCTGCATCAAAATCTATACACGCTGTTTGCGGTAAGGAATTCCGAAAACTCCATGTTTTCTGAAAAATACTCGCGTGTCAAAAAAAACAACACAAAACACAAACGCAATAATTAACAAAATATACATGTACTAACTGAATTTAATGGTTAAACACACAAATTCGCGAATATTTTATAAAATTAAAACATTTTGCACCGTAAGGCCGGTAATGAATAATATATGTGTACTGACAAATAAATTTGACTTCGCTTCAAGCAATAGATCGACCATCGACACAGTCAAGCGCCAAATGGATAGCGTTTTATTTTAAGTAATGTTATGAATATTTTATGAAAATCAAATGTTGCGTGCCTTTATCCCATTTATGCCTAGCGTCTAGAAAAAAAGCCATGATGCGGCGTCTAATCAGGGTCTTCGCTGTTTGCTTAAAGAAAATTATGTAAGAAATATTCTTAATATAGAAATAAATAAACTAGACATCCCCAATTTTGGAAATAAATTGATAATTTAAAAGGATGTGAGAGTCCACTTGGCATAAATGGGTTAAGCAATCATTATTTCACTAACCAAGTTGACATACGTGCGAAAGGATTTTGGGCCAAAAAATATTTGGTTTGGACACGAAATTTCGTGTGGGTAAGAGGTTCTAAGGGCAACTGGGCTTTTATTATTATTATTATTATTATTATTATTATTATTATTATTATTATTATTATTATTATTATTATTATTATTATTATTTTAATTATTATTTATCCGAGATTGTATTATTGTTTTCTGGTATTTCTTCTATAATTTTAAATTCACTTTATCAATATTTCAGAGAAAGAAAGAGTCTCACAACAACACACTTATGTTGTAAAGATCACCAACATTCAACCCTGACACTAACTTTTAAGCCTCATTTTATATAAGAACAACACATAATGAATTAATTAGTAGTAATACTGCCCGTTCTGGAGTCGAAAGCGTAAAGCACTAAATGTATTGCTGTTGAATTATTAGACTCGTGAACTTGTTTTGTTGTTCGTACTTGCATTGTTATATGCTTAAGATTTACGTTGAAACGTTAAAACAAATTATTTATTGATTTTAAATTAAATTTCAAATGATCGCATCGCCATGTATCTGAAGGACCGATAGATTGGGCACTTGTGATATCTCATTACAAATCACTTGTGTAACACGAAAACAGGACAAGTGCTGTAAGATAGTCATGCCAAGATTTCCTTTTAATTAGACCCTAATTAAGATTTAGTCCAATTCGGTAGTGGTGATTACTGATGTTTGTAATGATACACAATATACGTCTGAAAACTAATGATCCCGGTTATTTCTGGTATTTAAGCATTTATTTAATAATTCAAGTGAAACATGACATGTTGCAAATAGAACTGCCTCTACATGTATATTGAAATCTGTTTATTAGTGATTATGAGTGGCATATATTACGTAGTGAAGCTAGATAGTTCAACAATATGGACATTTAAAGCAATGTTGAAGTATTTTTATTTATTGATTAAAGGGGCCTTTTCACAGATTTTTGCATGTTTTGAAGTTTGTCAGTAAATGCTTTATATTGATAAATGTAAACATTAAATTTAAAAAGCTCCAGTAAAAAATCAAATAAAACATTTAAAGAAAAGGGGAAAACAAGTAGCCCGCAGCAGGGTTCGAACCAGTGACCCCCGGAAACCTGAAGTAAAAACGCATTAGCCAACAGAGCTATCCTGCCAAGCACACATAAGACGCGTATGTTATACGTTATAAAAGCAATCTTCGTAGTTTCACAAATTTAAACGACAACAGCCGAACTCTCCAAATTATTCAATCGTTTCGCGTTGCAACGCTTTAAAATTCTTAGGTTTATAAATCGTCAAAAGATGCATATAATGGCTTTACTAGACAATGGCAAATGCTCAGTAATACTGTTTCCTCACAAATATCATAACAAAACCGAAAATTTGTGAATCTGAAACAACTTTTTTCAATTTTGTCAATTTACCAAACCGTGAAAAGATTCTGGGCGGAAACCCCACTATACCACGTTCACATTAAATTCCCGGAATTATTCTCGGTTGACGTGGGCTTTTATCAATCACTTAATCAACTATCTTTTTCAATCTTACTTAATTTCTATTCCGAGGCAGACACTATCTCAACACTCGGGCGTTGCTCTCTGTGCGATAAGCAGTGTTTAATTTCCTAAACAATATACTTTTGGATCCAAAATGTCATTTCCAAGAGTAAGTCTGTTTAACATATCAAGTGGTTGTATTTGAATACTTGCAAATAACGAGGTCAAATATACCCAGCGTGCGTTTTTTTTGCAGAGGCGTTTGCAAATCATCTTTTAGTTATCAAGAAATATAGAACAGAACAGAACAGAATTTTTATTTTGACTTAAGCATAACAAGCTTATCGTCATATACAAATACATGATAATGTTACAGACATGCGTGATGAATATAAATAATAACATTGTATAAATTACAACTGCGTATAACAAGCATTAACTGAGCAATAGAATCGGCGTTAATAACGTCACCAATACATAGACTATTTGATTAGTATTGTTTAGGTTCGTTATATTTGCGCACCCGCACAGACTGCTTGGCAAAGCCCATGGTCACAGTAAGGTAAAACATATTCATACATGTTTAGGCATGTGTTGAGTCAATAAATCGAGAAAAAAGTCCAAAATAAATAATATAACACCTAAATAATAATGCCATAATAATGCCATGATATCAGTACCAATAATGTTAATTAACACTTTTAATTGTATCTTTGTAGAAATTATAGTAAAATATTAGCATCAAAGCAAAGGTTGTGAGAAGACTCAACACAAGCAATTTCATAAAAAACATTTATTATTTCTAGCACAAGGCTTTCAATACATTAAAATGCAAAAATAATTAAACGCTGTGATGAAAATGCTAATAGAAAGATTGTCAATTTTTTTTTAAACAATTAAATGAATACAATTACTTTAATCAAAGACAAATATCTATGTATTAACAGGAAATAAATAACTTTAAATGGGATGTATATATTTAACATAAATTCTGACGATGCCAATTTGTGTTGACAACATCGCTTGGTTGTCGATTGTTCAAACGCATGAAGGGTTGGAATCAGATGCAGCGATGCATGGTACTTTTAGAAATGACATCACGTTCAGACACGCTCTAGAATTCTGCGAGTCACGTGACTTCGCACTTTGTCAAAATTGGCTTAGTGAGAAAGGGGTCAACTGCACTAAAATCAGTGCTCCGATTTATTTTTCATCATTTTGAATTATCCTACTCAGTTTGGATTATCGACGTACAGGGGAGATTTTAACGATTTTATTGTACGATTTTCCTGGAACATGGCCCCAATGACCTAATTTTGCGAACGGTTGTGAGTTAGTCATGTATGAATAACCTCGTGCCACTATCAGTCGATATTTAAGGTGTTTTGTGGAAGTTTGTTGACGATCTTACTGCGACATCTCTAATTGGTTTCTATGTTCTACTCCTTCACAATAAAATCGTGCCCAGTTACCTAAGTTTGAGACTGATGATGGTAACCGGGTAAAATAATCAAGAAAATTGTGCATTAATATTAATATCGTAAACAAATTTATTTCGACACAACCAGCTTTTTAACAAATTATAATGAAAATCATTACCAAAAAATAAAATTGTTTTTGCGATGTCTCAAAACATTCCTTAAAACCCACTTTTGTATCTCTTTACGAATGTCATTTCGCGTTTCATTCCCAACAAGTTGTCATGGCAACATTAAACAATTTTGTTTATGCCCCTGGATCGAATGATCGGGGGTATATCACCCCCATTAACCCGATATGCTGTGAGAAGTTGGATGTGCTAGAAAAAATTCGACTTAACATTCAAAATGTTGATGAAAAAATGATATGACATGGTGCTGTACAAGGATGTCGAGATATGACAAGAGTGCAGTTCATTTATAAGCTTAAAGGGATCTTTTCACGGTAAGGTAAATTGACAAAATTGAAAAAGTTGTTTCAGATTCGCAAAGTTTCTGTTTAATTATGATATTTGTGAGGAAACCATATTACTGAACATTTGCCATGGTCTAATATAGCCATTATATGCATCTTTTGACGATTTATAAACCTAAAATTTTTAAAGCGTTGCAACGCGAAACGATTGAATAATTTGGAGAGTTCGGTTGTTGTCGTTTAAATTTGTGAAACTACGAAGATTGCTTTTATAACATATAAAATACGCGTCTTATGTGTGCTTGGCAGGATAGCTCTGGTGGCTAATGCGTTTTTACTTCAGGTTTCCGGGGGTCACTGGTTCGAACCCTGCTGCGGGTTACTTGTTTTCCCCGTTTCTTTAAATTCTATATTTGATTTTTTACTGGAGCTTTTTTAATTTAATGTTTACATTTATCAATATAAAGCATTAAATGACAAACTTCAAAACACGCCAAAATCTGTGAAAAGGCCCCTTTAAAAGCTCACTATTACAGATGATTTATGCCCACTCTGATGCATTGTAGATCATTTTCATTGAACTTTGAGGTTTTATAATTATATCCGTTCTGAAGCTAAGTTAATTTCCAGCTTATTTGTATCTTTTTTTATTGTTTGAAAATCATTGTACATGTTAAGTAATTGATTCATACAGGAAAAAACATACGTCCAGTAGGCAATCTAAACATTAATAATAATATTTTCTGCCTATAGTTTCAATTATGGGAAGACTTTCATAAACGTGAACTAAATTTGGATCTATTACCTTAAGGTCAAAGGTCAAATATATGGCTTGAAAGCGGCACATTAGGGGGTTATTGTGTTTGTGACAAACACGTCTCTTGTTTTGCATTTGATGAGGATTAATTTGTATGCGATTTTATGAGAATACACAGCAAATAAAGATGCTATTGAGAGCTGAAATATGACGGCAATGGCATATTATATTTTTCCAGAATGAAAAAAGAGTACAGAATTATTTCTGGTTTCCGATGTAACATGGCGAAAAATCATACAAAAACTCAGAGGTAGGCTTTAAGCGGTTTTCATTTATTTAATTAAATTCCCCAAAATAAAAACAGAAGTAATTATACTATTTAATATTATTTGGAAACTAGAAATAGGTTTTTGTCTTTAAAAAAATAGTGCAAACTATGCATTAAAATATGAAAAAATACATATTATTTTGAGATATTTTCAATATTTGTTTCTCGAAGCATCGAATTGTACATAAGTGTCGATGTAAAAAAAGATATAACATATTTTCAGATAATGTTCAACGGATTAAGTAAGTAGTAAGAAAAAATAGGGAAAAAAAGATTATTTTTCTCAATCCTATTTGGAAAAAAAAGAAAATCAGAGAAAATGCGAACATAAAAGGTTAACCGAAAAATGTATTTATTTAATAGTATATTAACTTAAAACGTTCGAAATTGTTCTCTTAATATATTCTATTTATTTTGCTTGTAGCAAACATTTCTTCCATTTTAATTATTCACTGAAGAATAGGCTTCAAATTGTGGATTATGGGTATCTGGGCCTGAGTCTTAATTTTGAAATATAAAAAAAAATCGCCAGTTATGTAAAAAAAAATCACAGTTACTGATCTTGCCTAATTTCCATCTAAAATATAACGATGTTTTTCGTATGTGAAGTAAGTTCCATTATGTGAATTCATTGTTCTTTTAATGTAAAACTAAAGATCACGCCACAATGTTTGTATTTTTTGTGAATTCCAAAACATATGAATATTTGAGTCAATCGTCAATCTTTATGCAACAAAAATCGCAAACATTTGGGGGTTTAAGCCCACAATGTAGTAAAAAGATTGTTTGGAAAAATTCTCATTAGATATTTATATTGGAATTCATGGGTGATAAGTTGGTTCCTTTTTCCTAGTTCCTTATTCCTTTTTCGAATAAGGAATAAGGAACTGTTCCTTATTCCTTATTCACGCGTAACATATTTGTTATAGGGTTTTAAAGAACAATAATGGACATTTGTGAAGTAAATCAAAACAAGATAACTCGAACACATTTACTTTATGTATAACGTTACATATTCATGTTTCTTCTTCGCGCTTGCATAGGATTCCTTGTTTATCGCCGAACCGATATTTTCTAATTCGAATACTAATTTCACATCAACAAAACCTCAAGCATATACTATTATTTTACATGTTTGTGATAAAAAAAATCAATCTTTTACATTTAAACATGTTTGTTTTAATTTATAATCCAGTTCCTTATTCTAGGCTGAATAAGGAAAAAGGAACCAGTTCCTTCCTCAAGCCGAATAAGGAACTGGCATTTTCTTACTTAAACATCAATGAAATTGATCCAAAATCAACCACATATAAATGAACATATTATTTATATATTGCTTGTTTATGTAAAATTCTGAATGCAATACATTTCTACTTAGTTTTAAGTAATGATTATCCAATTCCTTATTCAGTTTGAATAAGGAATAAGGAACTGGTTCCTTATTCCTTATTCAAATCGAATAAGGAACTGGAATTTCCTACTAAACAAACTATAAAAATGAACCAAAGAGACCAATAAATTAATGGAAATCATGTTTAATGTAAGTTGGGTATAAAAAAAACAACATTATTTGCAGTACATCTCTAATAAGTTTCATTTAATGATAACATAGTTACTTATTCGTATTGAAAAAGGAAAAAGGCACTTTAAATTAGTTTGTTTAGTATGAAAAAGCCAGTGCCTTATTCAATTTGAATAGTGAATAAGGGGCCAGTGACTTATTCCTTATTCGCACAGAATAAGGTGCTATGTTATTATTAAATAATACTAGGTAGAAATATATTGCAATAAATATTTTTAACTTTGAACCTACACCAACCACGATTTTCATCGACATTTTATATTATTCGGACAGAATACGTCCATATAACATATTCAAGCTTAAATAACCCACACACCATCTAAAATATAACATATTCGAAAGTTATCGTCCAAATAAGGAACTTACTTTACGCCCAATTCCTTATTCAGAGGCCATAATTTCGGATGTTGTAATTCGGATCATTTTAGAATAGCACAGCTTTATTTTCTTTATTATTGGTTATTTGTTGTGTAAGATTTGTTACATATGTCTCTGGTACAGTTTTTGAAGTCTTATCTGACCCTGAACTTTGGTCAAGACTATAATAGCTGAAAACTAAACCATGTTTAGATATCTTGTTCCGTGTTCATACGAAAACTGTTACGAAGGGATATGATTAAGAATGCAAAATGATTTCAACACGTCTCCATAAAAGAAAGACTGCACCGGAAGCAGCCGTCCAAGTGCCTCTAAAAGACTGTAAAGTTTTCATCGAAATGCCTCAATATTTTATTTTATTTTATAATTGAAACGAAAAAGCGCGCATCCCATCTGTAAAAGTGTGTTTTCTTCTGATATATTTTAGTGCGAATACGTGTTTTCTCGCTCATGAAGACCGACGGTACATTTGGCGACTTTTAACCTCGGCACAAGACGAATGCCAATGTTCCGGGCAGAGTTGTCATCAGTGCTACGTAACTGATGTCACAATAAAGCGAGACTGAAGCGGACGCAGCGGTCACGGTGCCTCTATTAGACGACTGGAAAGTGTCAGGGAATTTCCTCTGTATTTCGTTGTTGCTGTTGTAGTTATTTTTTCAATTAAAAAACAAAACTTACATAGCTGTAATTGGGTGGTTTTATTTCAAAAGATTCTCCGAAAGGGCGCTTCCTCGCTCTAGGATGCCTTCGTTACATCCGGCCACCTTCAACATTTGCGCACGATTAAAAGTCATGAGAACCAACAAAATGACATTTTGGTGGTTATAAGTGATGTCTTTAGTTATGTTTTATATTCCATTTCATTTTATGTCAAACATAAGTTATTTATCATCTAACCATTTATAATAAAAACAAACACGTTTGTTTAGGTGTCGTGACAAGCAGGGTAATTTATTTCTTGAAAACACACGCACAAACACTGGTTCCAAAAAAAACATTGCCATAAAGTATGAATCGCAAATAAGTGTCATTATACATAGAACTGTGAAAAATGGAGTATAACAAGTATACTCGTTAATGTCCGGAACCAATGCCTCTTTCTATCTCAAGTCATCCTTCTACTCTCTTAACACTCACTGAAACACATAAAGCATAAGATTAGCCTTTAAACAAAACATAGCATTAACAAATACAACGATTTAAAGCACGTCAACGCTCTACCCTGCTTGCCTGTCGAATAAACAAACCTACAAATCTATGCACGAGGAAATCTTGATTTCCGCATCATTGAACATGCGCACCTTCAAAACCTGTATAACAACTTTATTCAATCATACAACGATAATAAATATATTTATTTTTATATTCCATTTCATTTTATGTCAAACATAAATTATTTATCATGTAACCGTTTATAATAAAAACAAACACATTTGTTTAGGTGTCATGACAAGCAGGGTAATTTATCGACAGAAAAAGAACGGGGCAAAATATGATGTAAAATTTTCAATTTCCAACATCAAGTACCATATATATATTTACAAACCCAAATGAGAAGAAACAATTTTTTGTGTTTCTTCCGAATCCCTCACGTATCGATCCTTAGCATTATCAGTTTTCCACCGCCCATGCTTTTTTAATAATTATCAGCCACACCGCTATTTGCAGCAGCAGTTGCTCCCCCTGACCGAAATGAAGGCAAATCGTAAACATTAGAATTAAGTCCAATAGCACTAAGTTTGTCACGTAAGATTTCTCGTGCCCTACTGTACCTCATCTGCTTTGAGCCAACTAACACGTCTTTATGCATTTTCTTACAATGTTTTATGTTCCTTAACAAAAAATCTTTTGAAGTATCTGGAATAGCTGCTTCAAAGATATATTTTTGTAAGTAATATACTGGGCATAAATCTGAATTTGTTTAACAAATAGTCACCTGTTCGCCCTTGCACAGTTGATCCGTTTTACTCTTACAAATGTTAATTTTAGCACAATCCTCAAAAAATGATACATCGCATCTTTTTAAAGAAAACAATTCGCTAAATCTAAAAAAACCTGAAAAATATACCAAACACATTGTGACGAATCTCAAATCTAATAAGGAATCAGAGTGACCAAAATGTTTAACTATCTTTATCATATCCTCTATAGTTATCGGGCATTTCTGAACTGGTGGTTTTGGAATTTGACCTTATTAATCCATTTTTAGCAAAAGTAACCAGATCAGGCTCACATGGATCACAAAATCCCGCAATTTTATGAGCCCATGAAATACCATATACAATCGCGTTAATTTTTGAGGCAGACGGACAAGAATTTTTAAGGGCAGCCAAGAACAGACTGACATGATAATCCGTCGTTGGCAAAGGATTAAAGTAGTACTTTTTACACCATGCACTATATGCATTTAAAATAAGTATTATACTGTTTGTACGTGTTATCTGACTTTGATGTTTTGACCAAATCCTTCAGAATTTCTTGAGACTTTTGCAATTCTGATGGAAGACATTCTCTCCTGATCCAGCGACCCATCTTAAAGGCATCCGTCAACTGTATAAATCATTTCCATTAAAAGCATACATTAATACTGTAAATTTACTTACTTTAATAATTTCCTTGCTCTCTCTTTTTTGCAAGTAATCTCCAATTTGAATTTATATTACCCCTGCTCTCTTTTTTGCAAGTATTATAATTTAAAAAGTGTTAATTTTAACCCTTGCTTTCTTTTTTGCAAGTATTATCCTTTTAAAACATATCATTTGCTTTCTTTTTTGCAAATATTCCATTCCTCGTGTACTGTACACGACTTCGTAAGCACCAGGTGCAAACGGTGCCAGTCGAACAAAACATTCACCAAACATGGTTTCTATACATTCTTCATAGCCATACATGCAAAACAATATCCATTAAATCATCAATACAAATAAAAACACGTGACGTATCCAAACTATACCTTAAGTATAGCAAAACAGTCGAACACATTCATATCACATTCACATAACAACGCACATATAGTGTAGTTATATTCGAATAGCAAGTACTTTACTAGAAAAACGTCTTGAGCTAAATACAGAGTGATTGTTGTTCACAAAAATATTCTGACCTTTGTCGAACACAATAATATCCTTTATAAAATGCTTTTGTACATTGCCGGCCTCCAATAAGAATGGCCAAAAGGCTGCACAAGGCCATCTGGGTACCACCAAAACGCCATGCGCGTTGCATTCTAGAAGGTGCATACTTGTTTTTACTACCAGATAAATAGGTGGTACTAACCAATTCAAATCGGCACCCCAAAACTGGGTAAAACAATCAACTGCTTTCGTTTCAAAATCATAGAATTTTGAATTATATCTCAGTCTTTTTATTTTTAAGAGTAGCAAAGCGATCAATCGAAAATGGACCCCAGATGCTATTCAAATACTCAAAGAAATATCGTGAAACTTCCCATTCATCTGTATTATTAATTTTACTAATACTATCGGCAATGGAGTTAAATTCTCTAGGAACCCATTGTATTTCTAGTCCTATGTTCATCTTCAAACAAATACTAAAAATACTCAGAGCTAGATCATGTAACTCGAGATTAGAACTTCCTACCTTCACCACTTGTACACATGATTGAGAGTCAGAAAACCACTTAACAGTTTTCCCCCTTAAAAATTACCGTAAGCCCGTAAAGCTAGAAATACTGCTTTAATTTCTCTATAAGTAGAACTTTTATCGCAATCATCATTAGACCATATATCATAAAAAATGAAATCTGGCCTATCAACAATGTAAGCCCCGCAGGCAAACCCACTTGCATCACTGTACACTTTCAAAACTTCGACACATGTACATATACTTAGAGGTCTTGATTGTATGCCATCTATGCGATCTAACCAAAATCTTAATTCTGAAATACAAAAGCTATCTGGATCAAGGGCTATAACTCTATCCCACGACTGTCTAGAGGTGATTACGGAATAGAGAAAGCTAGTCATTAATCTTGCTAGACTACCTATAACAGGCATCATAGAAATAATTTTCCCCATACATCTACCTAAATCCGTAGCCGAAACCATTGGCATGGAAGAAAATACCTATAAAAGTGTATTTTTTAAATTAAGCGTTCTTCTATCGGGAATTTCGATAGAAAACATTTGGCTATCCCAGATTAATCCTACCCATTCTAGCCTCTGAACTGGTATCCATATTGACTTTTCCTCAGTGATTACAAGTCCAGCTTCGTGTAATGTATTTCGAACAAAATTTGCATCTTGTGTTGCATTTTCAATATTAGAATTAGAACCCCAACCGTCATCTAAAAACATTTCAATTTGTATGCCATTAAAACGCCAGTATTTAATGATCTCCCTAAGGCACTTAACAAAACAAAAAGGTGCGCACGACAAACCCAAAGTAACCACTGTATAAACATAGTATTTACCATTCAAAGAAAATCCCAAATATTTCTGGTGTTCAGAAAATATGTCCAAATGATAATAACCTTTTGACAAATCAAACTTGAAGCAAAAACAATTCGGAATAAAATATTCAATCCCCGTTTTCCAGTCTTCGAAAGTCATTTTTTCTTTCCATATGTATTTATTAACAAAGCGTAAATCTAAAATCAACTTTTTCTTGCCGGCTGCATTAACGGCTACACTTAATGGACTTACAGCATGAGGGATTTCTATTGATTCTACAATAAAGCCATTATTTAACATATCCTGCACGGACGCGTTTACAAAATCTATATGCTTTAAAGCTGATTGATTATTTGCAGATACACATTTTTCAGGTAATTCTATTAATGGTAATTTGTAACCGCCACAATACAGTCAATTATATCAGGGTTGGCAACGATGCTTTTCCAAAAACGAACATGTCTCTTTAAACTGCCTTTTACAGTTGAAGAATGTGATAACTGATACTATTCTTCACAATGCGCATCAACGTCAGAAATGTCTAAACCAGCAATATACTTATCATATGATAGGTTTTCTATCTGGATTTCCGGTCTCACGTCTAGGCACGATGTTTCCCTGGAAACTGTTAACCTATCGCACTCGCGCCGGAAATGGCCCTGTTGTCCACAAACGAAGCACGTGGTGTTGGCACCGGCTCTGGCTGGATAGGGCCGAAAAAACTGTTGGCGCTTGACCCCCATAGCCATCGGTCGAGATGGGAAAAGAGGACCAACAAAAGGATCCTGCGGTGGTGGAGCCGGGGAAGCGGAAGCAGATGGTCGATCAGCCAAACGATTGAAAACAGAACGTACATTCAACGAATTAGAAGGATTTGATTTCATTTTTTTTTGACAGCTCTAGCCTCGGCTTTGTTTATTTTCTTTTCATCATCACTATCCGACCCTATTACTGGTTTTTCATATTCAGCAACAGTGGCCCAGCCCCCGGGGGAAGAATCAGCTAACCTGACAAGTTTATTTCTGTAAGTTAGTTTTTTCAAACCTTCTTTTGCCTTTTCTTTAGCAAAGCCAAGACTATCGCTGTCCAATATACATCGAAGCAAAGAGCAGATTTCAGTATTGAATACGAACTGATGTTTACACGAGGCAATCTTGAAAGCAGGCACATCAATTTTATCAACATTTTTATGGCTTGTAATATCCCTTTTTAACGATGACATCTGTAAATAAAAGTAGCTTCTAAATAGACCAAAAACGTCAAACAATTCTTCCCTATCCCCCGAGGGCCTACCTTCGTGACTGCTACCACGTGGTCGCTCCGTGTGTCCATTTACATTGTCATCTCTATCTTCGCCGACTATGCGATCACGCCTCTCGTCTTGACTGTCCATATTTAACAAATTTCCAATTCAAATATGGTGCAAAAATAAAATAAATTTCACAATTAAATGTGGTTGAGCAGAAAAATAAAACGATTTAAAGCACGTCAACGCTCTACCCTGCTTGCCTGTCGAATGAACAAACCTACAAATCTATGCACGAGGAAATCTTGATTTCCGCATCATTGAACATGCGCACCTTCAAAACCTGTATAACAACTTTATTCAATCATACGCCGATAATAAATACATATATTGCAACTGGTTACGCTTTCCTTATTCAACCGTGAAAACGGCACTAGGTTATCATTTCAAAAGAATACTAAAAAGAAATGTTCTGTAATAAATAGATATTGTTTTATTCCCAACCTAAATATACAGTGAATTTCCTTGATTTATGCGTCTTTTAATTCATATTATTTTATTTGTTAAGTTAGAAAATACCAGTTCCTTATTCGATTTGAATAAGGAATAAGGAACCAGTTCCTTATTCCTTATTCAAATCGAATAAGTAACTATGTTATAATTGAATATAAAAAAGTTGAAATGCACTGCAATTAATAATTGTATACCCGTCCAACATTTTCAATAATTTCCCTCGAGTTATTCGTCTCTTTGGTTTATTTTGATTTATAATTTATAGAAAGAACATTCGAGTTCCTTATTCGATTTAAATAAGTAATAAGGAACCAATTCCTTATTCCTTATTCAAACTGAATAAGGAACTGGATAATCATCACATAAAACTTGGTAGAAATGTATTGCAATAAGAATTTCACATATACAACAAATATATAATTAATTTGTTCATTTGTATGTGGTTAATATTGGATCAATTTCATTGCTGTTTTAGTAAGCAAATGCCAGTTCCTTATTCGATTTGAATAAGGAATTAGGAGCCAGTTCCTTATTCCTTTTTCAATCCGAAAGAGGAACTATAGTAATGTAATATGTAATAGTTATGAAATTATCAATTAAATCTAAATGTGTTTTAATACAAATTGCTTTTTATAATGTAACAACTCATATTATTGACTTACTTTGTTGATTTAGGATTCCGAAATGATGTTTAGGAAAATGGCTCTTTGTAAACTTGTTTTATGAGTTAAGGAATTCCTAAGAGCACGTTGATTGGTTGGGACGCCTTAGTTTTGGAATCCTAAAGCATCTTCACTATAAATAGCGCGCAGCATCACGGATTCTTCACCTCGGTCAATGACTCAAAATCCACGTCATTGAAAAGTCGGATACCTACCAGCTTAAGCTAAAGCCATCATAATGGTAGGGAATAGTTCTGTAAACTCTTAAGTAATCTTTTAAGTTATTAAATATTAATAAAGTAACAGTGATGCTGCGCTTCTTCATTATACTTATAGTTATTTATTCGTAAACCAAACTTCTTAAGTCGCGTTCTACGATTTGAATAGATTTGTTAAACCTTAACTCGGTCGTTTGTTCTATCCTGACAACTTAGAAGTGTCTAAGTATTACAATTGGTGTCAGAAGCGCGGTTTATTTTTAAATAATTTTCCGAGTGATACGAACCCAGCCTAACGTTAGAAAGAAAAACAAACACATTGATATTAAAGCAGTTTAAATTTATTCAATCACACAAATCAGTAAACCGAGGTCACACTCAACTATTACTACGTGCAACTACAACTAATACATTATCTACACCACATAAAAGATGGCATCCCCAGACCCTGATATCTTATTTAATCTTCGTTCAAATAATGACACTTCAGACAACATAAACACAGAAAATCAGCACCATGAGAATGACGAAAATGATACTCAAAACCATCGCCCTTCAGTTGATCGACACATGCCCGATGACGATCGTTTTGTCAATGTTACAGGCGATGCAGAACACTATTTCTCTTCAAACAATAACAGTTCACACACACATCGTGAAACACAACTTAGTAGACACAAAAAGCCCCAATCACCAATCGCATGTTTGAGCAGAAACACAATGTTCTTGATGGCTCTTCATCTCGCCGCCAGATGAACGACAATAGGTCGGAAAACTAGTTTCAACCGACTCTGAGGGTCAAGAGTCGGTGCAGATTATTAACAGACCCACACCTTGTTATGATAACGTTGCTCCAATGCATTCTGCACGAGCCGGTGCGGATACACACACTTATGACAATGGTTTCTATGTTACTGGCACGGTTGCTTCTAAGCCTGTTAGATTTCTTGTCGATTGCGGCGCGACAACGTCTTTGATTTCTACTCAAACATTTGCAAATATCCAACAATATTGCAATTCTATGACCCCAGTTACTCAATCTTTTCACACGGTGAGTGGGCAACAAATGAACATCCTTGGCAAAGTCGACCTTGTGGTTCAGCTTGGTAAGGAGTGCTACGATGTTACTTTTGTGGTTGGTGACATTGATTCAGATGGAATCCTAGGTCAGGATTTTCTTCGACAAAATGTGGACCACATCAATTACGGAAAGTCCTGTTTGGTGATGGGGTCCGATATTGTACCACTTCAAACTGTGGGCGGCTCCAGTCAAATATGTCGTGTAGAGGTTCGTGACACGGTCAAGATACCTGCACATTCTAGAATGTGGGTTCCAGTCAATATTCCCCTTGCTGAATATATGGCACCACTTGGTTTTGTAGAACCAGATCCTGATGTTATGGCTGAAAAGGAAGTTTTTCCCATGAGCGGTATTGTTGAAACACACTCAGAGAATGTTCTAGTAAATGTTGTTAACTATGGTTCAGAACCTGTCACAATCTTCAAACAAATGCATCTTGGCACCTGCAAACCTTTCTTTGAAAACACGCAACAACATCGAGTTGCACGTGTGACACAACAAGTTGAATGTAACACTTTGCCACAGCACCTTACTGATCTGTATGATCGCAGTTCAGTCCATCTAAATGATCAGGAAAAAACTGATCTTCAAAACTTGCTTTGCAAGTACAGTCCTGTCTTTTCCAAATCTTCTGAGGACATTGGGCGAACCTCACTAGTCAAACATGTCATCAACACTGGTAAAGCTGCACCAATTCGGCAACCGCCAAGGCGTTTACCACTTGGTAAACGTGCAATTGAAAAGGAAGAAGTTACCAAAATGCTGGAACGTGGCATCAAAGACCGCTTTTGCAACAACTATGGGGCTGTACCAATTTACAGTAATGAGTTTTGGACTGGCAAATGCTCCATCTACATTCGAAAGGCTGATGGAGAACGTTCTAAGAGGTCTACAGTGGGAGGAGTGTCTCCTATATATGGATGACATTGTTGTTCCATGTGCCACTGTGTCCGAAGGTTTAGCCCGCCTTGAACATATCTTCGAAAGGCTTCTTGATGCTAACATTAAATGTAAGCCCTCAAAATGCAGCTTGTTTCAAAAGAAAATAAAATTTCTTGGCCACATTGTCTCAGAGGATGGTATCTCTACGGACCCAGCAAAGATTGAAGCAGTGCTGAGATGGCCAACGCCGAGAGATGCAAAGGAGGTTAAGAGCTTTCTGGGACTTTGCTCGTATTATAGGCGCTTCGTCAAGGACTTTGCGCTTAAAGCGAAACCTTTGCACAAGGTTTCGGATAAGAGCTCCAAATTTGAGTGGTCACAAGAATGCGACGAGTCATTCCAATCTCTAAAGACTTCTCTAACTTCCTCACCAATTCTAGGTTATCCGGTTCCTGGTTCCAAGTTTGTCCTGGACACTGACGCCAGTGACATTGCAACTGGTGCTGTCCTCTCACAAATTCAAAACGGGATTGAAACTGTGATTGCATATTACAGTAAGGCTCTCAACTCCCATGAAAAACCATACTGTGTTACACGGAAGGAGTTGCTTGCTGTAATAAATGCATTGAAAGCACTTCACTCCTATTTGTACGGACAGCCAGTCCTTGTCCGGACAGATAATGCAGCGGTAAGCTGGATGAAAAACCTGAAGTACCCTACTGGGCAAGTTGAACGCTGGCTACAGGAGCTTGGTACGTATAACCTTGAAGTTACGCACCGTAGTGGGTCACAGCACAGGAATGCTGATGCCCTTTCACGCAATCCGTTGTAATTATGCCCGGCAACAACGCCTCAGTGATGAAGTGTCCGAGCAACAAACTGCTACACCTGAAAATTGTCTCCCTGAGGTAGACAAGCATGACAATGATCGCTTAAGGGCCGTTACACGATCCAAAGCAAATGAAAAGTCCCAATGCAAACCTTCAATGGCTACTCTTAGTAACTGGTCACCCACAGAAATCAAAACCGAACAGCTGAGAGATCCTTGCATTGCATACCTCATTCAAGCTCTTGAAGGTTCTGAGACAAGGCCACAATGACAGGCTGTCAGTGACAAAGCATCTGCTGTCAAAATCCTTTGGCGCATGTGGGACCGATTGAACGTTAGTAGAGGTTTCCTAGTACGTACATGGCATGAGGATGAGCTTCACAAATGGGATCAGATTGTCGTACCGTCTCACAGACGAGAAGATGTACTTTATTACTTCCATGACATTCCGTCTGGTGCTCACTTGAGTGTCGAGAAGACACTAGGAAAGATTCGGCAAACTTTCTTCTGGACAAGTATGCGAGAAGACGTTGAGAGGTACTGCGCGATGTGTACACACTGCGTATCACGCAAGAAATCTTAGCCGCCTAAGTCACCCCTAGGTCAGAATCACACCTTAGCCCCATTAGAGCGGTGTGCTGTGGACATATATGGGCCGCTTCCCAGGTCTGAATCTGGAAATGCATTTGTCCTTGTGATATGCGACTGCTTTACACGGTGGACTGAAGCCATTGCGATACCAAATCAAGAAGCCAAAACTATTGCAAAAGCAATGTCGACAATTATGGTTCGCGATTTGGAGTCCCTCTATCAATACATTCGGATCAGGGTAGTTGTTTTACCTCATCTCTTTTTAAAAACATGTGCGACTTGTTGGGAATAAGGCATACTCTGTGCACTCCATTGCATCCGCAGTCCAACGGAATGGTTGAGCGCTTTAACCGCACTCTAGGTACCATGGTCACCATGTACTCTGCCTAAACCAACGAACTTGGGACCAGTTTCTGCCACAAGTACTCATGGCTTACCTGTCTTCCATCAACACTAGCACCGGACAGTCTCCCAACAAAATGGTTTTTGGTAGAGAAATCACATTGCCCTTGCAGGCCTGCATTGGACTGCCACCAGGGTCTGGTACAAACGAAAAACCTTTTCCTGACGATTATGTGTCAGACCTACGTGCAAATTTGGAACACATCCATGATGTTGCTCGTAAAGTTCTTGCGAAAAAGGTGGTCTACCGCAAGCGACATTATGACCTTCTTTAACAAAAACTAGGCAATTCAAGGTTGGTGACCCTGTCTAGTTACTGGAGTCAACACGCAAACCAAGTGTATGTAGTAAACTACGTCCACAATGGCAAGGGCCATATCTTGTATTAGGAAAGATAGACGATCTTGTCTATCTTAAAAAGAAGTCCCAGAAACACAAAGCTAAACCAATCCATGTTGACAGGTTGATGCGATTCAACGGAAGCGAAATCCCTAAGTGGATTCTTAACGCAAAGTAGATATTTATCAGTACAATTTACACAGCTCACAAATTGTTATCTTCACACAGACCACTTCCTCCAACAATACAATATGCACTTTATTAATATATATTTTTATTAATCTTCGCTGTGGTTGCAATCACTCGATGGCAAACTTCTGAAATTTGCATGAATCCTGCAATATGATAATTTGATACCGATACAAATGATGATGCTTAAATGAAGATTGAAGTCTATGATGAATGGTGCGCACCATACGCTGAGTAATGAAGTTGGCTTGATCACCCGATTGCGATTTACTCCAGAGAATGATTAGATTCTACGTTAAAGCATATCAGCTCATCAGTATTTCCCTTGTGTACTTGCAGGATACAAGCCAATTTGGATATCAACTCATCTGCCCCTTCTGTGTTGATTATCGACCCAAACTCTTCAGCCGTTCTGGTGATTTACGCTACCACGCGAAGTCAAAGCACCCCATTGAGCTCCGAGTAGCACCAAATGACCTTTTCAGCAATAAGGTGGCCTTCTACTTCTCTACGGAGCCAGCTGCATTAATCAAGTGCCATGAAGTTGAAAACCCCAACAGCGCCACTGCGTCCTACGCAAAATATCTTGTAACAAAGTGGGCTGCAGGTAGATCTCTAGGGATTTCTTCATGGGTTAAGGGTTGGGAGTTGGGATGTGAATCGTCTGCAAAATCTAGGAAACGAAAATCTTCTGGAAGTGCTTCATACATCCGACTAGATGAATTCGGTGCTGTGGCCTATTTCGAAGATGGACCTTCTGTCTATAAGGCCACCATTAAGAAGGGGATCTTCCAAAATCAAAAGTATTTGAGCGCATTGAAGCGGCGACAGGATTGTATCGCTCCTTCGCAGACTCCACCTCAAGGTCCCTGGGCTGAAGAGGACTATCCAGATCTTTATATGGATATCGCGCAATTGCTTGGGATTGAGGACCGGTTGGTTTCAAGGGTGCAGAAGAGGAGCGACATTGTGTTCCAGGCAATAAGAGAATCGGAAATCGACATTATACCGTCTCCAATGTCGATCCAATCCATCATCACCCGTCCAGCTACCCCTCCAATCCATGCCATCCTTTGATTTGTCTCCCCTCCCCACAGTGTCTGCATCTTCATTGATCATCCGTGTACCAACTTCAACCCCCGCAATCACCCCTCTCCGAAGGACCAATAAGGTAACTGCCGTCATCGACTCCACAGCCAACACTTTACTCTCCAGCCAGACTCCATCATCAACTACCGCAATCGCCCCTCTCCGAAAGACCAATGAGGTAACTGCCGTCATCGCCTCCACAGCAAACACTTTACAACCAATCTGTCACCTATTAACACATCTTCCGTCCGTCCTGTTCCAGCCATGATGTCGACGCCTGCAGTCACACTCCAAGCACCCATCACTGCCAACCTGCCTTCCCTGCCAACAGCATCTGTTTTCAAGCCACCACCAACTATTAGGAGTCCCATCACCACTTCATCAACATAACCCACAACAACATTCCCTTTTTCTGCCCGATGCCTTCTATCACCTATTAGAGGTTCAACACCTGTATATCATCCAACATTCCCAACCACCGAGGCTCAAAGCGAGGTCGCGAGGTATTCCCCTTCTCCATTGTCTGTGGTGGAACACTACGTGCCGACCCCTGCCAACACACTCCTACAAACACATGCGACAGCACTTCTGGTCAGTGGGGCAATGCCTCTGCTACCCCCTTCCAAACGTGATTGGTCTTCTGTTCCGGATGAGGCAATTACGCTCGTACAAGGTTTACGCTGGCCACCAAAAGGATGGAGGAACCTATCTCCTGACTGCCGATTACTTGCACTTGAGTATGCTGCAACATCCATCCTCCAGTCCACTGCTGTATCATGGAGCATCACCAACCGATGTCTGTTGGTCCACCAATTTCAGCACCTGATGCTCCCTGGTACAACAGGTTTTCTCCTGGACAACAGTGGAAAGGCCCGGCACTACTTACACGAAACAGTCCGAGAGATTGCCAGCGGCGTCAGCTCTCTTCCAACTGAAGTCAAGTCGACGATACTAAGGACCCTCCCAGAACATCAAGACGATCCTCTCCTGTCCATCATCAAGGACATTCCAGTCAGGCCCTGAAGGAAGAAGATGTAATGTTAACTTTGAATGTTTAAAGTTGTTTAGTATAAATAATTAAATTTTATTAAATCATATGTTTTAAATGACTGTTTAAATTCAATGACATAAAAAGTACTTGTGCTTGTACATTTCAAACTCCAGGGTCCGGTTTAATTAATAACTACAAAACACGACTGTAGTCGCGCGACTGTGCAGTCGACCGACGGTTGTCGGCCGCCAACTGACAAATTGTCGCGTTCACGGAGAAATTTGCCGCGACTGTGGTCGCATGACTGTGTGGTCAGTCGACTGCGGTCGTGGTAGTCGCTATTTTTAGAAAATTATCACTTCCGCTATTTGTTTACTGTGATTATCGTTGTATTACAAATTTGTTTTCCTTTATGTGTATATGCAATACATTTCACAGCAATTTATTTGTTATCGTACAGACCTATTTCGATGCCAATTTAGATTACATTCGTAGAAAGGCGCTTATAAATTCAATTTTCAAACAATTTAAATTCAAAAGGAGAAAAACAGTTAAAGCATATTATAAAACTGGACAATGCAAGTGTTAATAGCTTCTGCTAAAAATAAATAAATATGGTTTAATGAAAAGTTTCAATATGAGTATGCGAAAAAGCGGTTGAATGCATGTGCGTAAAGTATCGTCCCCGCTTAGCCTGTGAAGTCCGCACATGTTAATCAGGGACGGCACTTTCCGCCTAAACTGGATTATTTTTGCAAAGCAGCGACTTTCTGTAAACGAAAAATGATGACGTATCTCACGAAATAGCGGCCCGTGTTTTCCCTCCAGCAGGTTCTTAATAACAAGCTCTAATAGTATATCAATCTCTTTTTTTACCAAGAATGGCACTGACTGGACTCATTAATGTCTTCTTCTTCCATTTTTCGTGTGTATTTTCACCTCAATTTATAAGTGAATTGATTTGCAACAATAGCAGAACAGAACAGAATAGTTTATTTTTGACTTAAGCATGTGAAGCTCATCGTCATTAACATACATATAAATAACAGCATGCGTTGAAGTACACACAAAAACACACATCATTTCAAAGAATAAATAATCTAAATAAACACGAAATAAACATAGTTCGTGAGAATGGTACATGGATGGGTTTAATACACAGTGGTCACACAATGTTATGCATATAGGTTTACAAATGTAGGTATAATTACATATTTCTGACCTTATTTTTTTGTAAAAATGTATTTCTATTTAACACTACATATATATGACATTTTCTCTTATTTTAAAGCATGTTAAACAATACATGGCTAGCTTTCTTAAGACAGTTTTGTTTGAGCTATTTAGTAGTTTAATAAACTTGAACATATTTGGCCGGATTCTATAATATTTCGGAATTAATGCATTCCTAACATCATTATAATAAGGACATTTAAGAATTAATAAATTACTTCCGGTGTAAACAGTAAGAACAACATGTAAAGCTTAACCTTAAATAATGTATGCAATCAGTGTGATAAGTGTGATTTGGAATATGGAAAGTGTAAAATTTGTGTAAATATAAAGGACTTAAAAACCTAAAAGAAGTACGTATGAAATTATGTGTAATAAAATAAAAATTTGATAGACAGTATTGTTCAAAGCTAAATACACTGGGTGGGGTATCTTTTGCCCAAAGAATCCTATTTTTGAGCCGGTTAGTGCAGGTTCAGGTTCAGCAAGTACCGCTCATCCACTCATCCATCACGCTCTACGTGACAGAAAATCGTCACGCTTGAATTATTAGATTATAACTGCGATCTAAACAGTGCAACTAAATGTGTATGAGCTCCGGCATTTGCCGTTATTTATAATTATAAGCCTCAATTGACGCTCAATTCTGTAAAAATGAATACCGGTAAGCGGACACTTTCGTCTACGGCGAGCGAAACTTCTACTAATACAAGCTTACTGGAAACATCTGTTTTCAAAAAAAGCGAAACATCAACTAAAGGTGGCGGTCAAGGCAAAACTTCAAAGAAAAATTCAAAACCTGACTCCAAACAAACAAAAAACCATGAGTACATTCGTCACCAGTAAGCAACATGATACAGTCGATATAACAATCGAAAAACGATTGGACGAAATTAGCAGCAAACTTTCCCGCGTCCTTACAAAGGACGACTCAACCTTTATCAAAGACATGATAAAAGAAACCGTCGAACAGTTGAAAGAGAAGTTGTTGGGAAATGTTCTACATCGAATAGAAATTATAGAAAGCGACTTGTTTGAACAAAAACGTGAAATTACACTGCTCAAAAATGAAAACGTCGCAAAAACCAAAATAAATAAGGAGTTAAACAGCAAAACGCGCTTTTAGAACAAAAGAAGACCAGTGATGCAGTAAACTACGATGAATTTGCCAACAACACCGAGCAATATAGTCGACGTAACAACCTGAGAATTGCCGGTGTTCCGGAAGACCAGGACCATCAATCCTCGGTTTGAGTGACTGATAAAGTCGCTGCTCTGGTTAATTCTCATCTGGGTATCTCCATCCAACCCACTGACATAGATATAGCCCATAGGCTGGGAAAATTCAAACCAGGTTAAAACCGACAAGTTATTGTTAGATTTATAAGACGTCAAACAAAGATAGACATTCTGCGTAAAGCTAAATTATTTAAAGGGTCAAGCATCTTTGCGAATGAAGACCTCACCAAACTAAACGCAGAGGTGCTGGCATCCGTCCGACTAAAGCAACCGAACGCCGTCGAAAGAGCTTGGTCATTCGAGGGGAATATATTTGCGGTTTTCAAAGGCAACGAACATGCTACGCAGATTAAATACCCCGACTTCAAAAGCTGGTTGGACAAGCCATGGCCCAAAAAGTCCTATTCTGAGACGGTAGGAAACCCTGCTCGTGCAAGAACCAGAGTGGCATCAAACAATTGAACATATTTTGTAAAAACAGTGTATATAAGAACATTTATTTCAATTACACGGCTGTACAAACTGCGCCAGTATTTTGTGTTAATGGCCATTTGTCTCTCAGCTTTCCTAACTTAAATCTTCCTTAATTAATACCTATTATAGCAATATTAATATATTCTAGACACCACTAATTAAAAAATAGAATAGTATGATATAAATGAAACACCACCTCTTCATATCAATATTCGTTAATTTTCCGGCTATGCTCATGGATTTGGAAGGTTTTCTTCTATCACGGTTACGTCCCTTTGATCAAATGCATCATTTATTCTCTACGTAAATACGACTGCATGTAGTATATCAATAATTAAATATAGCGTTTTATGTAAAATGGTTTCTCCATACAGAGGTTTGCTTTTGAACTATGATGTTGCCTATCCTTTTCATGTTTGTTATGTTTTGGCTTTGATCCTTTCAAGCTGGCTCACTAGAAATATTATTGTTTCAATGAGAAAATGTACACAAGTCTTACGATATGATTTTCATGTCAGTGTGCTCAAGTTTGTGTTTTTGTACATAGCATGTAACACAACTCTAGTGTTTATTTAAATTTTCTTGTTTTCCCATACAGTACATTTTACTATAATATAGCTTCTTACCTTCTGTTTTTGTGTATACTTGTGTTAGCTGATGTTCATTAATATGCACATGAACTATTCATTTATGTTTGCCACTTTAATGCAAAATTAAATACTCTTTCTTCAATTCAGTTATTATTTCTATAACCTAGTTGCTAACCTTCCGTTTTTGTATATTATTGTGTATGCTAGTGATCATAAAATATTTAGTTTATGTCTGCAATTTAACAACTAAACTAACAAATTTTATGAAACTACTGTCATAATTTAACAAATAATTTATAGTTTTTTCAGATAAAAATGACCCTTCTTACAAATGTTGTATGTGTCTTCTAAAACAAATAGTACTCCTTTGTGCACATTTAAACCAACATGCACTTACTTTATATGCAGGAGAGTAGCAATAAATATATATTGATGCACCAATTTATGCATGCGTTCAAATTTAGTTTTAAATATATATGCATATAATATAATGATTTTGTCTCCGTCCGTCCGTCCGTCACTTTTTTCTGGATCCTGCGATAACTTTAAAAGTTCTGAATATTTTTTCATGAAACTTGGAACATGGATAGATGGCAATATGGACATTATGCACCTCATTTCATTTTGTTCCTACGTCAAAAATGATGGTTGCTATGGTAACAAATAGACTAGAAATAGTGCGATAACTTTAAAAAGTTCCTAATATTTTTTCATGAAACTTGGAACATGGATAGATGGCAATATGGACATTATGCACATCATTTCATTTTGTAAAAAATATTCTGAAAATGGTGAAATTTCTGACAATGGTGGAGCCGGTAGGAGACTTTCATTGACTTTTTTTGCTTAGCAATAGACTTGTTTTACAGGTACCTGTTTTATATACATGGTAGCGGTATGATTTTATATTCATACATCATTGTATGTATGTAACATGAACATGATTAAGAATCTTTAATAGCAATAATAGTCTTTATACATGTTCTAACATATAAACAAAACTATTTATTGCTGTTTTAATTGAATACATGGTCATTCAGTGTTACACATTGCTAAATAATGTATCCACTAAGATACCTTCATTACATGATTTTTCTTTCTAATCTGTAAATGTTAAACAAGCTATAAATACATTTAAATAAAATATATTGTTGAAGATATTACAAGTGCTGAACTTAGGATTATCTGTTTGTCTTCATTAACATTCTTAAGCTGTATTGTTGTTGTTTTTATGAAGGTGTTAACAGTGGAGGACTAAAATCATCCTTTTATTTTTCACTCAACACTTTATAAGTAACAGTTCTTCAATAACATATTAACTCTTACTTCATTTTCGCTTTCATATGAAGTTTTTTATAAGTGTTGAGTGAAATTTGGATGTAAAAGACAACTACACTGTCTGATTCAATATCACTGTCTGTGTAAGTATTCTCTTCCTCATATAGATCAATTACAATATTATTAAAAAAATATGCTTGTCAAATATATACCTCCCCTACATGCCGATTAAAATAAACTGATACTATAAATAAAAAAGGATTGAAGGTGATTATTTAAGTATATTTTTTCCATGTTTAATCTGAAAATATCTGGAAAAAAATCTTATTTGTTACCGCTTCTGATTGACATCTCTTGTTGCCTGCTTACTTTTAAGTAATTTTTTTAAGTATATTTTTTCCATGTTTAATCTGAAAATATCTGGAAAAAAATCTTATTTGTTACCACTTCGGATTAACATCTCTTGTTGCCTGCTTACTTGTACGTAACTTAAACCATTTACATCGCTTGTTACCTACTTAATTGTACACTACTTAAACCTTTGACATCTCTTGTTGCCTACTTAATTGTACATAACTTAAACCATTGATATCTCTTGTTTCCTACCTTATTGTACATAACTTAAACCTTTGACATCTCTTGTTGCCTACTTAATTGTACATAACTTAAACCATTGACATCTCTTGTTTCCTACCTTATTGTACATAACTTAAACCAACAGTCGCATAACCACTGTTATCGATTTTTGTGTAATGCTACTATTTTATGTATAATTTGTAAATAGTCAATTGTAAATGGCAATTATACGATAATTTTTTTGATCTTATGATCACATGAAATTAACAATAATCGTCCATAAGAACTCTAAAAGTGTTTCATTACGTGTGTTTTTTTGTTATATATAAAAACAAAACTATTTATTTCGTATTAACTTGATATTGGTTCATTTCTGCATTTAACAAATGCGTTCAATGTAATAGCATAATTTTAATACATTTTTGTTATTTTAAAAATAAATCAACTTAATAAATTTAAATAACATTATATTGATTGATATCTGCACTTAAAAATATAACAAAAAATACTTAATTTCAACATAACTGTTCGAAAGATAATGAAAACAATTACTATCCACTGATTGCATATGTTCTTTTATTCTTTTTATCTTTGTAATGTTTAGCCAAGCTACCATTACATTCATTGTCATTTTCACCTTTATGTTTTTCTCTGTCTATTATGTTTGTTTTTTAGTTGGGACCAGTGGTTCATTGTGTTTTCTTCTCACTTCTGTGATCATTTCTTTTCACTTCTTCATATCTATGGAATATTCATCTTTCGGTATCCCTATTTTTTGTTTCCTATTTTTGTTTATATGTAAGGACATCCTATGTCTTATAAGAGAAACAAACTGGATATGTTTTAAGATAGAAACTAACTGGACAAGCACACACAAACTATCATTAACATCACCCTCCACATTTTTTAAATGATTAAATTATGTACTTTAAATGTTAAAGGGCTAAACAACAAAGAAAAACGCATTAAAATCTTCAAATGGTTAGACGATAAAACATATAGTATAAGCCTTTTACAAGAAAGTCACTTGACACATACTTTAGCACAAACCTTAAAAGATGAATGGGACGGAGAAATCTATCTCAGTGGAGAACATACTAATAAACAAGGCATTGCCTTTCTGATAAAAAATAATATAGGGGTCACAGCCGATAACTTTAAGGAAATAATAATTGGCAGACAAGCAAGTATAGATATCAAAATACACGAAACACAAATAACATTAATCAACGTCTACGGCCCTAACATAGACGATTCCACATTTTACGAAACATTACAATCCTTCATAATTAATAACCAAGATAAAAATATTATAATCGGTGGTGATTTCAATACTGTCCTGAACCCATTATTAGATAAAAAGAATGGAAACCTTTATACTCATACTAAAGATAGAAACATTTTAAATAACATAATTGAAAACTACAATATGATAGATATCTGGCGTACAATATACCCAAACGAAAGGAAATTCACCTTGCACTCAGACACAAAACCAACAATATTTTGTAGATTAGACTATTTTTTAATATCTGAATCTCTTTGCAATATAATTGACACTTGCAACATAAAACCAGGATTCATGACTGACCACTCTCTAGTTGAACTTAAACTGCACAACAAACAACCTGAAAGAGGCCCACGATACTTTAAAATTAACAACAGCATCTTATTAGATACACAATATCAAACACAAATAAAACAGGAAATATTAAATACAGTTCAAAATAATAAAGATGCAAACCCAAACACCTTATGGGAAGTAATTAAAGGAAATATACGTAACACAACAATTAGATACACATCATTTAAACAAAAAGAAACACACAAACTTGAAACTGAAACCATCAAAACCATTGAAACACTTGAAAAACAATTGCATCAAACAAACACAAATGATACCACCGTCATTGAAAATGAAATAACATTAAAAAAAAACAAATATTAGATGGAATCTATCATACACATCTCAATGGAATGATACTAAGAGCGCGTGCACAGCATGTTGAACACAATGAAAAAAATTCAAAATATTTCGCAAACATTGAAAAACGTAGAAGTGAAAAAAAACTGTACACAAATTAGTAGTCAGTGGCAAAGACATAACAAACAGAACTCAAATACTAGAAGAACAACGTATATTTTTCGAAACCCTCTATAAACGAAAAAATGTTGAAAATAACACCCTTTTTAAAAATACACATCACGCTTTAAACCAGGAGGAAACACAACTGTGCGACGGATTGCTTAATGAATATGAATGTGGATTAGCCCTAAAAGAAATGCAAAATAACAAAAGCCCAGGATCTGATGGCATCACAATCGAATTTTATAAAATATTCTGGAATGATATAAAAACACACCTAATTAATTCACTTAACTATTCATTTAACAACGAAAACTTAACTACGCTACAAAAACAAGGAATTATATCACTTATTCCAAAACCCGGAAAAAACTTGAAATCCTTATCAAACTGGCGCCCGATTAGTTTACTGAACAATGATTATAAAATTGCAACTAAAAGTATAGCAAACAGAATAAACAAAATATTACCATCAATCATTTCAAAATCTCAATCTGGTTTCATAAAAGGACGTTACATTGGTGAAAACGTTCGTCTTATCCAAGAATGCATAAACTATTTCAACGATTCAAATAATCCTGGTCTAATATTCTTTGCAGACTTTGAAAAGGCATTCGATTCGCTTGATCATTCATTTATGTTCTCTTGCTTAGAAAATATGAACTTTGGTGAAAGTCTCATTCAATGGGTCAAACTATTCTATACCGATATTAACAGTATAATCATTAACAATGGCTTCTTTTCAAACAGTTTTAACATCGAACGAGGGGTTCGACAAGGATGTCCACTCTCATCATCGCTATTTATTATTTGCATCGAGTATCTATCACATCACATCCAATCAAATAAACACATAAAAGGCATATCACTAGAACCTGACGAAGAAATCAAACAATCCCTATTTGCTGACGATGCAACTTATTTTTTAAATGACAATTACGATTCTTTCCATTACCTAATAGAGTCGCTAACCCTTTACGGAATGACATCGGGTCTTAAACTAAACAAAAGTAAATGTACTGTGCTACGAGTAGGTAAATTAAAACAAAGTAATGTTCAATACAAACAAGAAATGAAATTTAATTGGACATCCGATGAAGCCACAACGCTAGGAATTACTTTCACAAATAATGAAAAGGATACAATTCTTAAAAACATACTACCTAAATTACAGAATTTCAAAAACTGCTTAAAATCATGGCATCATCGTAAACTTACACTTATCGGAAAAAACACAGTATTGAAAACGTTTGCACTTCCTAAATTAATATATGGTTTAACAGTTCTCCCAAATCCACCAAATGATGTTATTAACGATATAAAATCAGCAATATTTAATTTCATATGGGACGGTAAGCCTGATAAAATAAAAAGAACTCAGTTAATTCAATCTGTAGAAAATGGAGGCATCCAATTAACGAACATTGACTCATTCTTGAATGCAATCAAATGCAGCTGGGTTAAAAGATACCTAGATAATACCAATACAAGTAAATGGAAATTATTCTACCAGAAAATCCTAAAAAAATATGGTGACTCCTTAATCTTTGAATGTAACATCAGCAATACTATCTTACATGAAATTGCAAACGAAAACATATTTCTGTCTGATGTTCTATCAGCGTGGAGTGATGTCACTCACAACTTAGAAACCCAAACCAGCAGTAAAACAATTTTATGGAACAATAAACACATAACTTCAAACAATAAGACCTTTTTCTATAAAGACTGGTTTGAACGAAGCATTAAATATGTCGACCAATTATATGACTACAGAATTAAGGATTTCTACTCTTTTGATAATATATGCTACATATACGGAATACCTTCAAATAATTTTCTGAAGTACTACACACTAATCAAAAGCATACCCATACATATTAAATCTGAAATCAATACAAACAATACACCATGTACTCAAACAACATTTGTAGAAAACATACTTGGAAGAAAAAACAAAACAAATAAAATATTTTACACAATACAAATTAAAAACCCTACAGAAAACTCCAAAATCCAAAATAAATGGCAAGTCCTCTTTGGAGAAAATGAACTTAATTGGAAACACATATTTACCATGCCATATAAAGCAACTATTGAAAGCACACTGAGAAATTTTCAATATAAATACATCCATAGAATAATAGCTACAAATAAATATCTCTTTAAATGCAAATTATCTAACTCAAATCTGTGTGACTTCTGCAGTGAAAACATCGAAACTATAGAACATCTTTTTTGGGAGTGCAAACACATCCAGCCTATTTGGAATCAATTAATATCTTTTCTTGAACAACATCAACTAAACGTTAAACTATCTTTCTTAAATGTAAGTTTCGGAATTAACTCATTGAAATCAATAGACTGTAATAATATTGTGAATTTTATGGTCATATTGATGAAATATTTTATCTTAAACATGAAGAACAAAAAACAAGTACCTAATTTTAATTGCTTTGTCCATAGTCTTAAACTAAAAATCCAGATTGAGAAAGAAATAGCCCTCAGTAATGACACATTACAAATCTTTGAACAAAAATGGAATCGGATTAAATTCTCATAATGTTTTGTCCACTTATATACATTTTCACTCTAATGTTAGTTTATCTCTCTAAAATAGTTTTGTTTATTTTTTTAATTTTAAATTTTCAATCTGACAAGATCATTGTGAATATACAACAGAAACACAAGTCCAGTATGCTTTCTTCCGACTTTATACAACTCATCATTTTTTCATAACTATTCCTCTGTTCTTCTTTTCTTTTTTCTCCAAAAAAAAATATATAAATATAAGCATATCTTGTAAAACATGTCTGAACTGTATTGCTTTGTACATTCACTATATGGTATGATCATATACATGTTTACAATGTATGTATGATAATGAATAAAAAAAAAAACAAAAAAAAAGAAGGACATTTAAGAACAAAGTGAAATTCATCCTCGATGTCATTAAGGTTACATAATATACATTTGCGTTGATCTCTGTCAATATTCTGGTGTCTGCCCGTTTCTATGGATAATTTGTGAGAGGACAAACGTAATTTTGCAATAATGATCCTATGTTTTTTGTTGTCAACAATATCAAGATACGATGATCTTTCAAAAACCGGTTTGAGTTCCTTATATAGGATCACTGAGCTACACGACGTCACACTGACATCCCAGTTGGTAATATACTGGTCTCGTAATCTGTTTTTGAATAACGGGATAAAGTGATCATTGTTAACAGATTCGGGGAATAGCCATACATCGGTGAAACCGGTTTGGTTAAGAATGTCCCGTATTTTCGATGACCAATTGTTAGCATTATTTTTACGTTCAATTTCTTATCTTTGTAAAACTACAACTTGTTTAAGAATACAATTTCCCTGTTTCACAGTATGTAATTTCAAAAAATATTTAACCATCCTGACATATCTGTCGATATGCAAGTGAAATCGACCAACTTCGGCATATAGCGATAGTGAATTTGTTGACATTTTTACGTTCAATAGTCTTTTACAAAATTTACGGTGAACGCGTTCAATATTTTCCGCTTTGATGGATCCCCAAACTTCGCAGTTATAGTTTAAAATGGATGATACATATGCGTCAAATAAATTAAACATGATATTTATGGGTACGTTCATATCTTTCGTTAGGTTGAACAAAGAATGCATCGCTTTTAATGCTTTGCCATAAAGTGTATTTGTTGCGGGCACGAACGATCCGCCACTTGACATCACAATTCCAAGGTAATTAAAATTGTCACAATTTCTAGTTCTTGACCTTTATAAGTCCATTTGAATGCTTTACTGATTGAACCCCCTTTTCAGAATACCATGACCTTTGTTTTTTTCAATGTTAACTGTTAAATTCAATTAATCGCAGTAGGCTTCTAAATTGTATAATGACTCTTGAAGACCCTCTTGTGTTTCAGAAAATAAAACTGCGTCGTCTGCGAATAATAAGAGATAGATAGATATTTGTTCTAATGTCATGCCGGCGTTTATTCCATTCTGCAGACTTAATTCGATGTCATTAATAAAGAGTGAAAACAATATGGGCGAGGTTATCTCCCCCTGAAATAGACCAACGTTACTATTGAATATGTCTGACAGTGAACCAATGTGTTTAACCTGTAATTTGACTTCATTGTACATGGATCGAATAAGGGTCAAGAGTTTACCGTCGATGCCCATATTAATCATTTTACTCCATAATTGACCGCGATTGATGACGTCATATGCTTTCCGGTAGTCAATATAGCAACAAAATAGTTTTTCTTTATTCTGCAACTGTCTTTCTATGAGGGCATTAAGAATAAATATTGCATCTACTGTGCTACAGTTTGGTTTAAAGCCGAATTGCGCATCCGTTAAAATGTCATTAGTTTCTGCCCATTGTTTAAGACGTTCATTAAGTATACTTGTAAACAGTTTGGCAAAACAACTAATTAACCTAATTCCCCGATAGTTATTTGGGTCTGTAATGTCGCCACGTTTATGTATTGGTATGATAACTCCGGACGCCCAGCTGCGTGGAAAACACTTTTTATCCATTATGTAATTAAATAATATTTCAAGCGGCTTTGAAATCACATTTATTGTTTCAGTACAATATTCATATATTATATTGTCCTGCGCATGCGCTTTATTGTGTTTCAATCGTCGTGTTGCCTTTATTATTTCTTCTATCGATATGGGGTTATCTAGTTCGGGGTACGACATGTGTGTTTTGCCTATTGTCAAATTCATTTAAGAAAGTTTCGGCGTCAAAAGAATTTTGATTTACACTGCTTTCGTCTGCTAATTTACTGAAATAATCACTAAATTCGCTTAACGGTATCGTGTCTGAGATTTGTGATGAAGGTTTTCGCTTGAACAGTTTCCAAAATTCACGAGGTGATTTCCGTCTCATATTATTCATTCGCTTGCTTTGGTCACCGTTATATTTTAATTTCGTTTTCCTACATGCATACTTGTAATCCTGCTTCATAGAAAATCATTTGTTCTCGCGTACGTTCATTTTTATTTAGATTGTACTCGTATAAAGCTCTTGTTAGCTGAGATTGTTTGTTTTTACACTCTTCATTAAACCATTTTTGTTTATTTTTATCAGAATATAAAAATCGGTTATTTTCAGGTTTTATAATGCGCTTAAAATATTTTTCCCCCTTTAAATTTAAATATTTTGAGAATTCTCCCACTAAAATATCAGGGTCAGCGTTTAAATCAATTTGCGATAATAAAGTTTGTTCCAGATTCTGTACATCGCACGATACATCACGCACAAAATCGCATTTGTTCTCTGGTTTCCATTTAAAATAAACAATCGGATTACTATTACTTGTTAAACCCGCGTTATTCGTGCGGAGATTAAATGTTAGCGGCGCATGATTAGAGAATTCCGTGAAATTGTTAACGGTAAAATCTAAAATATCAATAGCGTTTGTCCTGGATTGTAGACACCGCACCATAAATCGGTGTACCAGTTCGACTGTCCCAGTAAGACGACAATAGCGTATGAACATGTGCATTGAATATTGAATAAAAATAAAAATCAATTCACACTGTGACAATGATATTAAATCTAGCGGGGGGGGGGGAATTGAATACACAAACAACAACTTGATTGGAGTAAGACAAAAACAAGCCATAAATATGGTATTTTAAACCGGACTTAACTGATTTTTAACAGCTATGAGGCATTATAACCAGTTAGTTTTCTATGAAGGTAAAACAACTGTTTTAAGAAAATTTTAAAAACTTTCCAGAGAAGGTTTGGTTTTGAATAAAAATCATAATTTTATTATAATCTGGCAAATAGCATTAAAAAGTGAAGTCATTGCCTAGTTCATACGGAATATTACGCTAGTCAATTGTTCCACCATGATTGTGTTTGTATCAGTCGAGTGGCTTGTGTGATGACATGAAAGCGGAAAGTGTCGTCCCTGATTAGCCTGTGTGGACTGCAAATAGCCCACTTTTCACAGAAAACGACCCAAATGAATACTATGAGACGGAAAAAGAACAGCACAAAAATCAGCAATACCATATTTCAATACTTCAGGGATTATTTCAATAGCTCATCGGATGAATTTGGCCGTATATATAAATTCATTCGTCGGGGAAACTTTCTTAAATGAATTTGATAATAGGCAAATAACAGATTCTTCCAACCGCAACACATAGCTTTATTAATATATATATATATATATATATATATATATATATATATATATATATATATATATATATATATATATATATATATATATATATATATATATATATATATATATATATATATATATATATTGGACAATAATATCATATAAACAAAATTATTATTTTATTTCAATTGTTAAAGTACTATACACATTGTGTAGTGATTGTGCAAATGATTCATCGCACCTGTATATTTCAGTGTATTCATTACGTTAGTTCATATTGATGCACATATGCAAAATTTGCCAAAAAGGGCATTTTAACAATTATTTTAAACACTCGACACTTAAACTAATTATATTGTACAAGACGTTTGTATTTGCACTTAATTCCATGTTTAACAGTCGAGTTTTTAGACCGTACATAAGTACCAGCATATCTCTATGTATGTAATGTGTGTTTTGAATACTTATTTTTTAGGATATTCTTTCATTCTCTTCATTTTGCACGGGTTTTGAATGCTGACAAAGCGCCAAGCGACGAGCAGTCGTGGTGTGAGGGGTAAACTGCGGTCGCTCGACAATATGTCGATCAACGCGCGGTCGATTGACGACCGTCGCTCTCCATTAAACACGGCTATCGTCGCACGACGATTATTCGCTGGTACAACCATAGTCGCCCGACCATGGTCGCTCTCATTAAACCGGACCCAGGAGGAGTTTATTTCTTTAAAGTAGGGGAAATGTAATATGTAATAGTTATGAAATTATCAATAAAATCTACTTACACATGTTTTATTATCTCCAGATACTTGCTAACAATCCATTGTTTGTCACAATTCAGTAATTCCAATCCAAAAATACGCTCCATGTTTGTTTACTCTGACGCTGTCAGCCAGCTGTGTAGGAATACGACCTACATTTTCAATTGCACAATATAATTTGTTATTCCTAACTATTGTTCTCCAACATTAACGGCTTTCACTTATATTAATAATCTTAGGATGCATTTGTGTATTGCATTTTGGTAAAGTTATGTTCCAGTTGCAAATGCTTTGGAACTATTTTGTTAGGCGTAGAAAGCCTATGCATCATATAGTTTCATGTTGCCATTGTATTATTAAAATGTTTAACAGAATTTAAATGCAGAACATTTCTGCCTGATATTATGTATTAACGTTATGTGTTTTAATACAAATTGCTTTTTATAATGTAGCAACTCATATTATTGACTTACTTTGTTGATTTAGGATTCCGAAATGCTGTTTAGGAAAATGGCTCTTTGTAAACTTGTTTTATTGGTTAAGGAATTCCTAAGTGCACGTTGATTGGTTGGGACGCCTTAGTTTCGGAATCCTAAAGCATCTTCACTATAAATAGCGCGCAGCATCACGGATTCTTCACCTCGGTCAATGACTCAAAATCCACGTCATTGAAAAGTCGGAAACCTACCAGCGTAAGCTAAAGCCATCATAATGGTAGGGAATAGTTCTGTAAACTCTTAAGTAATCTTTTAAGTTATTTAAAATATTAATCAAGTAACAGTGATGCTGCGCACCTTCATCATACTTATAGTTATTTATTCGTAAAACAAACTTCTTAAGTCGCGTTCTACGATTTGAATAGATTTGTTAAACCTTAACTCGGTCGTTTGTTCTATCCTGACAATAAGGAACCAGGTTTATAGGTTTATACCCAACCTACATTAAACATGATTTTCATTGATTAATTGGTCTCTTTGGTTCATTTTAATAGTTTGTTAAGTAGGAAAATGCCAGTTCCTTATTCGATTTGCGTAAGGAATAAGGAACCAGTTCCTTTTTCCTGTTTCAATCCGAATAAGGCACGATGGTATCATTAAATGAAACTTAATGTGGTTCAATTAATGTTGTTTTATACCCAACCTATATTATCAACCTATATTTACAATGATGTTCATTTATTTATTGGTCCCTTTGATTCATTTAAATATTTTGTTTAGTATGAAAGTTCCTGTTCCTTATTCGATTTGAATAAGGAGTAAGGAACCAGTTCCTTATTCCTTATTCATACTGAATAAGGAACTATGTTATTATTAAATAAAACAAAGAAGAAATGTACTGCAATTAATTTTGTTACACCCGACATACATTTACCATAATTTTCGTAGAATTTTTCGTCTCGTTGGTTAATTTTGACTTATAATTTATAGAAAGAACATTCCTGTTCCTCATTCGATTTGAATAAGGGATAAAAAACCATGTCCTTATTCCTTACTCACACTAAATAAGGAACTGAATAATCATCAATTAAAACTAAGGAGAAATGTATTGCAATTATAATTTTGCATTTACCACCAATATATAAATACTATATTCATTTATATGTGGTTAATTTTGGATCAATTTCATTGATTTCAATTTCAGTAAGAAAATGCAAGGTCCTTATTCGGCTTGAATAAGGAATACGGAACTGGTTCCTTTTTCCTTATTCAGTCTCAATTAAGGAACTGGATTATAAATAAAAACAAACATGTTTGAATGTACAAGATTGATTTTTTTCATCACATACATGTACAATTATAGTGTATGCGTTATGTTTTGTTGATATGAAGTAAGCATTCGAATGAAAAAATATCGGTTCGGTATAAACAAGAAATCCTATGCAAGCGCGAAGAAACATGAATATGTAACGAAATACATAAAGTAAATGTATTCGAGTTATTTTGTTTTGATTTACTTCAGAAAGGTTTGCATTATTGTTCTTTTAAACCCTATATCACAAACATGTATGTAAACCATGAATAAGGAATAATGAACAGTTCCTTGTTACTTATTCAAATAAGGAATAAGGAACTAGGAAAAAGGAACCGATTTATCACCCATGTGGAATTCAGTGAGTTGAATATCGTTTGTGAGCAATAGAGGTTCAACAAAGGTATTGTAAAAATAAACATCTATGTCGAAATGTGTTCATCATTTGATAATGGTCTGAACAGTATCTGGACGTTTTAATAGGAGTAATTTGGAGTTAATAATTTTGCAGATTTTGTTGTTGGTTTTTTATCAGTGAAATTGGATATTCGGGTCGTTGATAACTGATATTTTCGAAAGTGAAACAATCTCGAACTCTTAAGTCATGCAAATGTCCAATAAGGTCGATACCTCTGTCATGCCATTTTTTGTAAAACAAACGACCAGTGTGTTTTTTAATGTGTGAATTATTCCAATTTATTTCTTTTTCTATATTATTCATATTCCTTTGGATATTAAGTTTAGCCCAAGATTTTTTTAGAAATGATGATTTAACACATTTGACTTTATACAATTTAACAATTTAACAATCTTTAAAACTTTCAATGTCAATAAGACTTATTCATTTCTTAATATAAATTAATAACATTGTGTAATCGCTGGTCGAGCGATTATTGTGCTTAAATGGCCGTGTTTAAAAAGTGTGATATTGCTAGTTGAGCGAGTTTAAAAGCCACGTCACAAGTTACCAATAGTTTGTCGGTCATTTCGTGACTTTCGTACAATACCGCACCAGAATGTGTGGGGAATAAATTTGGGAAATTTATTGTGGCGGATAATTCTGTTTGCCGGGGGGATTGAAGGGGCATGAGTACTTATTCTTCAACATTTATCTCTACAAGCTAACCTTAGCGACAATGACTCAACACATTGGCTCGAATGAACTCTGGGCTTCAGGCGTAGTATATCAACCTAATTTAAACGTTAAGCTTTAAAAATAGTAGCAATGCCGCAGGAAAAAAACTTGTTTGTGTCAAATTGATGGTTATTATTGGTATTAAATGTCCGAGATAAAAAGTGTGTAATGGTCAAGTGACCATTGGTGTGTGTGTTTCAGAGTTTATTTACAGGTCCTACTGGCCTCTTCACGAGGTTACGGTAGCCCGACCTGCCACTGTGACCTCTCAGGGGAAAAAGATTAATTTTAGAGCCAAAGTAGGTCAATTTACCCCGGCTTCCCGGGTATTCGCCAAATACTTTAGTTTTTAAGAGAGTTCCGTGCACATTGGCCAATGAGACCTTAATGTGCTATCTACCTTAAGGTGGTGATGAGGTGCGGATCCCGCCGAGTGTCCCGCACATTACTAATATACAAGAACAGAACAGAACAGAACAGAACAGAAGTTTATTACGACTTGTACATAGTACATCGTCAGTCTTAACCTTGTAATTATACATACAACAACAGGTCATGTGAATAGGAAGTGATCATACAGTTATAAGTAATATACATTCAATCTAACGTAATGCATGCAAGTAGTTTGAGGAAAAAGAAAATAGCATTTTTACAAACTATTTATGTGGCAGGGTGGCTATCTAGTTATCAACATTTACGGAAATATACTAAATTGGAATTTGATTATCTTGCGCATAAAATGTGTATTATTATGTTAATAATAATAGTAAGACATAACACACATATTTTGCATATATTACATAGTTTCCATAAGGCAGCAAATTAAACAATCAGACACGTCTGTTTTACATCTGTATGTAAAAAAAGAAAGAAAAAAGTAATACTTTTTTGTATTGAACAAATGTTGGGCATGTAACATATAACATATGATTCAGTATGCTCACAGTAATACTATTAAGTAACGAATAGCTATCTGATTGATAGGATAACATACATACACATACATACACAAAAAACAAACAATCACATAAACAATCAAAGAAGCGAACCCGCGGAACAGAAAAAAAATAAAATCAGCTGGTCGTATTATGTACAACATTCAATAAGGACTTTCTGGTAAAAAGAGCTTCTTTCACAAAAACGGATAACTTAATAACGTCTTTTTTAGAACATGTTCTCATAAGGCTTAGGAATTTATATACTGATGGTCGCTGGTAATAATATGATTTTATATATTTTTTCCTGATATCGTTATAACAAGGGCAGATTAACATAAAGTGGTATTCATCTTCTATATCACGTGAGTTACAACAACTGCAATACCTTTCTTCCCTTGCTATGCGATTATTAATGTACCGACCCGTTTGAATTCTTAATGGATGGCATGACATTCTTAATCTACAGAAATAAAATCTGAGGCTTTTAGGTAAGACATCTAAATATTTTTCATACTCGAACGATAATTTAAATTCTTTGTACAATATTAAAACTGGACTGTCAAGTGTTTGAAGCCAGTGTTGTTTAAAGCAATCTATGACTCTACATTTAAATTCAGTTAGAAATGTGTTTGTGTTAACATAGTGACCATTTTCAAACACGTAAGCGAACCCGTAATCGTTGAGCAGCTTTTTCACATTTGATACCCAATTTTTCTTGCCATTAATGCAATCTTTAAGAGCCTCATTATAAACAACACTTAGTATAATATTATCACTGTCTTTAATTTTAAACCAATATTTAATTATTCTAATGTATCTGTGTATATATAGAGGATATCTGCCCAGTTCACCATATACTGCAGCAGAACACGAATTGCTTTTTACTCTTAGTAATCTTTTACAAAATTTAAGGTGAATCCGTTCTAGTTCCTTAGATTTAGTGTGACCCCAAACTTCGCACGAATAGTTAAGTATTGGTGTTACAAATGCATCAAATAGTTGACAAAGGGTTTTTGGCGAAAGATCAAAGTCGTCGCATTTGCAAAATAGAACATTTAAAGCTTTCAAGGCCTTTCCATTGAGATGTTCAATGTTTTTACAGAAGTTTCCTGTGTAATTCAAAACAGTACCAAGGTAGTTAAAATCATCGACTACTTCTATTGGTTGGCTATTATAGGTCCATTTTTCGTTTGCTAATAACGCCCCACGTTTTCGGAAAACCATTATTTTAGTTTTTGATGTATTTACAGTAAGACCCCATGTGTTACAATATGAAAACAAAAGATCTAAATGTCGCTGGGTTTCCTCAGGAGTTTTACCTATAATAGCCATATCATCAGCAAACAACAACAAAATCAAAGTTAAATCATCAATACTTAAGCCGGCATCAATGTCGCACTGCAAATATAACTCTCGATCTTCAACAAATAGTGAAAACAAAAGAGGTGACATCACCTCGCCTTGTCGTAAGCCAACAGCATAATTGAAATATTCAGAATAAGAAGAGCATACCTTAACACACGATTTAACTTTTTGGTACATATCTTTAACAATTCTAAGTAATTTTCCATCAATACCAGTTTTAAACATTTTTAACCACAGTGCATTTCTATAAATGGAATCAAAACACTTCATCATGTCAACGTAAATGACATAGAGCCTCTTATTTTCATTGAGGTATTTCTGAACAAGAGAATGTAAAATAAAAATTGGATCTACTGTGGAACGCCCTTTACGAAATCCGAACTGCGCATCCGAAATACTGTTATTGTCCGTACAAAACTGTTCAATGCGTTTATTTAGGACTGTAGTAAATAGTTTTGACAAACAGCTTAAAAGTGTAATACCACGATAATTATTAACCTCGCTTTTGTCGCCTTTTTTATGTAATGGTATTATCAAGCCTTCCATCCAGCTTGCTGGGTAGTAACCTGAATTTAAAATACCGTTAAAAATATCACATAAATGACTGGCTAGAATATCAATACATTCCACGAAATACTCGTTTAATAATTGATCATTGCCCGGTGTTTTATTACGCTTGAGCGATTTAACTGCACAGCGTATTTCACTTACGGTAATAGGCTGGTCAAGTTCAGTGTTAAAACTAGATAAATTATTAAAATCATGTTGTCTACAAAAATATTCTGCTTCTTCGTTGTAACAATTAGATAAATCGTTACTTAAATTGGCAAAGTATTCTTTAAATGTATTAATAGAAATGCCAGCATTGTCAGATATTGGTTTACTTTTAAAATATTTCCAAAATTCTTTTGGTTTACATTTTTTCAGACGTTCAATTTCTTTCATGTTTGCCCAATAACTGTTATTTATACATTTCCTTGTGATTTTTTTATAAGTAGATTTGCGTTCCATTAAGAGTACCCTATTTGCGTTATTTTGGTCTGAATTGAAAAGGCGTAGTGCTTGCAAATACGATTCTCTCGCAGAGTTACAGGCATCATTAAACCAATCTGCGTTTTTTAAAACAGTATTTTTGTGGAAAAAAGGCTTATTATTGACAAAATAGCACCTAGAAAACAACGGATTAGCCACGGATCTAACAATTTCAGAAAAATCTTCAACCGTTTTATCAATAGAATCTCTACATGATACATCAATATTTTGAACAATATTGTTAAAACGTGGTAAGTGTCCAATAATGCCTGAACGAAAGAGCTCCGTGTTTTCATCACTCCACTTGCATTTAATTTCGTACTGTGGATTATCGTTCTGAACAGATTTTGGGCATGCTAATGAAAAACGCAACGGAGCGTGGTCACTCCATTCATTAAATGGATCAATAGTAAAATCATTGATAAGTGAAAAATGCCGTTCATTCATTAAAAGGTAATCAATAACAGAACAACCGTTATTCGAACAAAACGTGTAGTTACTAGTATTAAATATACGCCCGTTCGCAATACGCAGTGACGTAGATTTACACAGATCTATCAATTTAATACCGTTGCTATTTTGAACATTATCAACCGAGGCCCGTACAGGGGTACAATCGGGATCATAGTCAGGATCATCTAATATATTATTTATACAATCAAAAGGGATAAAATCGCATTTATTACCAATCCTACTATTTAAATCACCACATAAAACTACACATCCAAGCGAATTAAATACAGAAATATCATGTTCAATTGTATCAAACAAATCAATATCAACAAAATTATTGGCCGGCGATTCCTCACCCCAAATATATGCACCGCATAAATAAACATCTTCAGCAGTATTAATAAAAAGGTAATCTAATTTTATCCAAATAATAGTGTCATGGTGATTTTTAATTATGTTAATGCCATCTTTCAGATGATCTTTATACAACAAAATAATGCCTCCGCTATTTATTCTAGCTCTACGGTTTTGAAACTTTCTATAAAAATTGTGTGATTTATAACTATTTAAAGAAATTACGCTTTTAGAGTTAGTCCATGATTCATTCAAAAAGCAAATGTCAGAAGTAGCTAAAATGTTAACAAAGTCATGCGATTGCTGTTTCTCTTTAGAAAGTCCATGAACGTTCCATAAGAGGACTGAGAGCTCACCCTCGGCGTCCCCCTAGTCCCTTACCGGTTTACCGTCCACATAGAGAGTATCGTACACCAGCCAAGCACGTTTGCCCTGTTCTCTCGCGTCCTTCATCTGCCTTACTAGTTTCCGGCGCTTGTCAGATACAGCCTTGGGAAATTGTTCGAACATGGAAAAGTTGGTACCCTTGAGTTCTTTCCATTCCCGACGAACACGCTCGCGATCTTGGAAAAAGGTAAATTTGGCGACCACATTTCTAATTTTTCCGGGTATCGGTTGGCCTGGTGACCGGTGAACACGTTCAAACCTGATCGAGTCCACCATGTCCCTCGAAAGCTTAAGGGCTGACTGAATATGCTCCCTCAGCTTCCGTTCGGACACTTCCGCTGGCTCGTTACCGGTGGAATTATCTTCGGGGATGTTGGTGAAGATGAGGTTGTTCCTCATGGCCTGCGATTGGAGATATGTTACCTCTCCATGCAGCTCGTCGCGCTGCCTCTCCAGATCGCTGACCCTAGTTGACATCAGGGTAGAACCCATATCAACCAGCTCTACCCTGTCCTCCAGTCGAATAACCCGCTCCTCCGTAGCCTTCGCACGATCCTCAATCGCTATCCACACTTTTCTAATTTCTTTTTCAAAATCTGTAACTTTCTTATCCAGCGACTGAATTCCATCTAGCTTCTTTTCCATACAACTTATGCGCTCAACCAGCAACTGTATTGTCTCAACAAGAGCTTTGATGCAGGGTTGCCCCCCTTCGCTCGCCATTTTACCACGAACTACACTGTCACCACCGCAAACAAACACCTCACAAGCATCAACCGAATCAACCGGCTTACTTAGTTCCGTATCGTTGCCATACAGCACAGAGTTAACTTGGTTTAGTAAGCCACTTACTGATATGTCCAGTTCACCTGACGGGCCTCTTGTTTACTCTGTTTGCTCTTTATCGTAACACCGTCACTAGTCCCACTGCTGTTACGCTCTTTTCGTTTATATCCTTGATTTTTTGGCATTATAACTTATCAACCACATAATATTTCAACACTTTGAATGAAAATATCCACTTTAAGAATCTAAATTATCACAAAAACACCTTAATTTTTCAATTTTTGCGAGAGCGCGAAAAAGACAACCATTCCGGATCGAATCACGTCAATTCTGACAAGACTCTCAACGTGACCCACATCCCAACACCACCCGGTACGTAAGACCCGGAACACACACACGTAACGCTCACACACCCCCACTCATAACGGGTGGCGTGTATGAGAGTGCCATGCCCATGTGTTCCGGGTTCCTTGGTGGTGATCTGTGTATGGTTAGTGTATAGTGTGTGGTATGTGATTGTTGTGCATTTGTCTGGAGCGGAAGAGGAGGTGTCTGTCGGTTATTTACGGTCGTCGGTCAGTCGTGAAGGGTTGTATATTGTTGCAGTTCCCAGATCGCAGAACACGACGCCCCCGCACATGCGCACCCACGCCGGGCGAGCCCGAGCCCTCCCCCCGCGCCCGCAAACGGCCCCGGCCCGAGCACCCAACCGCTGGAGACCCCCGAGACAAGCACCCTCATCCACCCTCTCGCTGCGCGCGACAACAGATCAGCCAAGAATCTTTTTTATAGATTAAGTGCAGGTATGAATCTAGTTTTAGCCTTAATTTTAACAGAATAGATTTTGTGACGCTAAATGGTTGAAGTTTCGAGCGTTTGTGGGGTATTTCCATATATGTTTTATATTGCAAGGGAGGTAATTCTAAGCCGTTAATGTTCCAAAATGAGTCTTTTTGTTTCTTATATTTGTGTCTGTTTTCAAGTCGGTGGTGGGTTGAAAAATAAATTACTATTAGTATTAAGTAAAAATGGCTATTGGTACAGAAATAAGGTGTTCATATAATTGTTCGTTTAATGCGAATTGCCTTATATCTTGTTTTTGCAAGGGAGATAATTAAAGTACGCAAAAATCGTAAAAATAGTCCTTTTCGTACATATTTATGTTTGTTTTGCAATATATATGGGAATTAAACCTTAAGTTACTATTAGTATGGGGACGAAGATATATTGTTACGGATATATGATGTCTGTATAAACTTTTGGGATAAATCGATACATATATATATTATTATAATATTTTCTCTCTTGCGGCGTCTCCCGCATCTCCGCGGCGTCCCACTCGGGACTCCTGCTTACAGCAGTCATAAGGGTCTACGGTTTAATATTTAGACTGTTAGGGAAACAATTTATCTAGTGTATTTATGTTATAATATTTAGATTGCTAAGGAAACAATGTATCTTGTGTATTTAACCTGTAATATTTATATTTTATTTTAATAAGGCATACGAAGTGGAAGCTCGCTTAGCGGAGTATTTTAACTGTTTGTCTAATGTGCGATGTAATTAGTGTATTTATATTTTATTGAGATATCCCGTATCTCGCAAAAATTTAAAAACATGTTGTCTTATAACGGATCCGATCTTGTTCGGGGGCATTAACAGTACATGGCGATCAATTTTAACAGAGATATTGTTATATGCTGCTATTATACCTGCACTTAGTTCTAGTCTTTGGGCCGCGTGTTGAGGGCATATGAAGAATAAATGTTCGAAGGTGTCTGAGACACTGCATTTGGGGCACAGAACAGTTTCGTAGCTATCACCGTGTAACCTAGTCACCCCTAAGCGCATACGCGTATATGCCCTATCTTCTTGCTTAATGGGACTATAGAGGTAAATCATGCTCAGTGCAGTATTTTGACCATTTGTAGTCCTGTTCATTGTACGCTTTTGGGTTTATAATGGCTATAATTTCGCGTGCGCTGGGTTTTAGCTCAGAGAGTAGGCCGTCTTGGGATCCTAACTTGGCAAGTTTATCTGCGTATTCATTGCCCGGGATGCCTACATGACTAGGTATCCATATAAGTTTAAGAGATATGTTTTTATTAGTCAGTTTTGTGATACCTTTTAGAGCTGCGTATATCAAATCTGGTCGCGTTTTCGAGGATCCTGCGTGTAGTGCTTGCAATGCGCTAAGAGAGTCGGTTAAAATCGCGTAGTTTGTCTGTTCGTGCGTGTTAAGCGTGTTAAGCCACCTTAAGTGACCATTGGTATTAAATGTCCGAGTTAAATAGTGTGTAATGGTCAAAGGACCATTGGAATTAAATATCCGAGTTAAAAAGTGTGTAATGGTCAAGTGACCTTTGGTATTAAATGTTCAGAGTTAAAAAATGTGTTATGGTCAAGTGACCATTGGTATTAAATGTCCGAGTTTAAAAGTGTGTAATAGTCAAGTGACCATTGGTATAAAAAGTGCATCGCTGGTTGTAAAAGGGTGATCGCAAGTGTAGCGATTAAGTAAAGTGTGATCGCAAGTGTAGCAATCAAGTAAAGTGTGATCGCAAGTGTGGCGATCAAGTAAAGTGTGATCGCAAGTGTAGCGATCAAGTAAAATTAAGAGATCAAGCGACTGGTGAGCTAGGTCTAGCCCAATCAAGTAAATGTTTTTTTTCTGGCCCGGTCGCTTGATGAGCAAGATAATTTTTATTTGGGTAGGCGGTGTTTCTTCTATAGCGTCGTTATTTTACATCGGTAATTCAACGTGTGCTCTTCCACCTCCGGTAGACATAATTTTCTTGCAGCCATCTTCCACGAGTGAATCAGTCCAATCTGTCGGGGCTCGTGGTTGCCAACGGCTGTTTCTGGTTAACTCTGCGGCCATTATATCCCACCCTATTACTTGCATAATATATTTTACAGATCTGTTAGTGAATACTTTATACATGTACATTCGATTTCATTTGTGTGATGTTTATTGGGATGCAAAATATATTGCAATCATGTCATTAAACTAGTCAACTGAACTAATGTGTTGTTTAATAGTTATAGTTGCAGTCGTATAATAATTAAGCCAACCACAGTTGTAGTCTTGTAGTATTGGTGTTTGTTCATTTGTATTGGTTTAATCGTTTGAAAGAAATATAAAGATTTATGTTTTTGATCTGTTTTCTATGCTTTCATGTGGGTGTTCTTAGACTGTAAGGAGATATATTATTTTTGATATTGCAAACGTTTTAGGAATATTAATTCTCAAATTCACTTTTTTTTGTAAACAGTTTAATAACTGTAACCTATCTTAAATATTGTATTTCGAAGTGACATTTGTTACATTATAGAGGTTTATCCCCAGCGTTGTTCCGTGTTCGCAATTTCATTCAAATTTTTCTTTGAGGCATTATTTTACATTTTTGTGAATTGATGAATCTAGTGTCATAACTGAGGACTAGTTATTGTACAGTTTTAATCCTTATATGATAGAAAAAAAAACTATCAGGTGCTAATGAGGCTTTCAGAAGAATGTTTGCTGTCATCGAGCGGAAAACATGCATCATCTGCAAACAGTGTTTTTTTTTGTATTTAAATACTGCCTATTTTGACTCCTTTGATATTTTGATTATGTATTATATTGTTAGCTAAAAACTCAGAGTATAAATAGGTTGGATGAGAGGGGATATCCATGCCTTACGCTCTTTTTGATATTCAACTATTCTGAGAAATAACCATTATTAGCTGTATACTCATTAACCCACTTTATAGTAGACTTACTAAAACCTATTGTCTCTAGACATTTGAACATAAAATTGTGATCAAATGCCTTTTGGAAGTCCGAAAAGACTTTACTTTGTTGATTATTTCAGTCACAATTCGTATATACATGCATTCAACAATAAATCTCTGATAAATCTGTTCGGTCTGAGTTGATTACTTTTCAATGAATATTTTATTTTCTATTTGCAGCCAATTTTTTTGCAATTTTGTAATCAACGTTTTATAAAGACACGGTCCGCCGGTTATTTATGGATCAAATTTATTTTTCCTTTTTTCGGCCAAAGTGATCTACGGTAATATCTTGATTTTGAAGGGGGTTAAATGCCTGTATTCAAATGAAAATGGTATCTATACATATGAAGCATGTTCTGAGATTTTTGGTCAAAACAGGATACATGAACAAAATTGACTTACAGTAAAACTGCGATAACTCGATGAAGCACGGGACCGACCTCGTATTTTCATTTTCAGAAAACTTTATGTATGTTGAACTCGAAAAAAATAAGATGTTTGCAAAATTTCTCAGTCGATCGGTGAAAACGGCTGATTTAGAAATGCCTATTTAAAGACAAAAATAAACATTTCTTGATTCATTTTAATGTCAATAAAATAAGTTTATACCTTTTTAATAAATCTACTAGTGCGTGAATAAATATTTAACATATGGTTTTATAATATATTATACTTAATCCTATTCAAGAATTAGAAAACATGATCAACATTATAAAATTTCTTTTGGTTACCATGGGCACACCATAAATAATTCAAACTATTGAAATTCTGTGTATTCAATGCACGTTTTAACTGTTCTTTGTTTACTTACTGATATAAAGAAGAAAAAATCTTCCATACCTAATGAAGATACAAAGTAATAGTGTCTATCTCAATACATTTATACTATTGTGGCTATTTGCGCTAAATTACTTTGCAATACGTTTGGATCAGATAAGGTTACCACCAATTAGCATATATTAACAAATTAAATGACGCTGTAAAACATGTCTTACAAACTGTACCAGTATATTACAAAGTTTGCATCTACTGTTTTTCAAATATGATCAGTAATTGTTTACACGGTATCTCACTGTTTTAATTGCACTGTAGTCAGGGAAACCAATGTCCATACCCACATTTATTCATTTAAAAGAGGTACACATAAAATAGTTTATTTAAAAGAAGTGAACATTAAGTATTATGTTAATAAAACCTTGTAAACAAAAAATTACCATTAAATTACAAATTGCATTTTAAAATATCTTAGCAATTCAGATATAATAGCAATTTAATTTAATGATATTATATATTTATAAAGAATTCAAAATAGATCCCATTATTAAGTACATACAAAGACAAACATATTTTCTCTGTTTTGTTCATTTAATTGTACAGTTAATGTTACAAATTGCAATATGAGAACCTATTAAACAGCAATAAATTCAGGTCTCATCAATGTCAACAAATTAGCTGTATGGAAATGATCAAAACTGTGTGGTTACCATGGAAACCATTAAAAATCATGCATTTAAACGAAAAATATCATAGAAGCGGAAAGTGTCGGTCCTGATTAGCATGAGCGGACTGCACATGCTAATTTGAGATGAAACTTTACGCACATACAGTAAACCCCCTTTTCACAGAGCACGGAAGATATTCATGGAGCAAGGAACGACAACTCGGCGTGGAGATGGTTTATGGACGTTTCATGCCACTACCAGTTCGTGCCACTGATATTTGTGTTGACAAGAGGTAGACGTTTCGTCCCACTGATAATATATAGGCGGATAGGTGTGAATAATGCCGTATAGGTGTGAATGATATTGGAGTGCATATTAATGTAGAAAATTACAACAATGTGGACAATTATAATTATAAATAAAAAAAATATTTATCGTTAGTATACAAATATTTGTAAATATTTCAGTATGTTGAATAAATATAAAACATATTAAAGTGTTGCTATTTTTATGCATCATGTGTATGTGTTTGTAATAATAAAATAACATGATTTATTGTTAGAATAAAAACATTTGTGCATAGTTCATTATGTTTAATAAATATAAAACATGAAGTGATGTTATTTTGTATGCTTCATGTGTATGTACTTTTTACATAAATAATTAAATAATTAGCAAACAATTAATTACCGACTCGGGCCTTTAATGTACCGACATGAGCCTTTAATGTCTAATTCCACCAACGCCTGGAAAATCCACTGGTCGAGTGAGTCATGCTTGACTTTGAAGCAGATAATTTGATTAATATTATATGAGTAACTTAATTAGTTGAAATCACAACATTATTATGTCAATCGATTTTAATTTATTTTAAACTTATCAAGTGATGTATGACCTATATTATTTGTATGTTTTGTTAACTTGTCTACTTACTTACTGTATTATATTTAGCATGTAAATTGACTCTTAAACAATCTTGCAATAAACCAATGTTGTTTTAACCTAACAGATGTTACAATCAAAGGTGCGAAAGTTCCCTGTTATCAATCACACCTTCTATATGGTATTATTCACACCTATCCGCCTATATATTATCAGTGGGACGAAACGTTCAATGCGGATCCGTGGTCTAGTGGTAACACACTGGGTTCACAATCCAGAGATCGCTGGTTCGATCCCCCACTGCACCTAACCTACTAACTCGCCTTTCGCATGAGACGTTAAACCGAGGTGCAGTGTACTAGGTGCTATACACCGGGCACTAAAATACCCAGGGTCACCTCTGGAACGTGGTGTCTCCTGTATCTTGCACTATCCCCCGTAACCAACTAACACGTCTTTCTGGTGGCGATGGCCATATGGGAGACAATCCCGGTGCACTCGATAAAAAAAAACAACAACAACGTCCAATCCCATCCTACACAAATATCAGTGGCACGAACTGGTAGTGGCACAAAACGTCCAGCACACCAATCTGAACACTTCGGACAGTGGGCTACACCACACCGTCTTGCCGGTATGGCGGAATTGTCCGAGGATTCCCGTTTAAGGGTTAAGGGTTTACTTCCTTTAAACGCTTTTTCCCTTGAATACACTAAATAAATTCCCTATATAATTTAATGTGAAAGCGACAACTTTAGGCAAAAATAAATGCAACATTTTGCACAAAGAGACCCCGATAACCATACCTTTTCTTAAAGGCCATTCTAAGCGGAATCGATATATGCAATAAAAAAGATATGTCATGTTCAATGCAAGAAAGAACTTGACACAAATCAAAATCGACTGTTTTTGCAACTTTTTTTTCGGCCGTTTCTTAGTGGAGTGTAACCTTTTTCAGTGCGATGGTTTACTATAATCTTCAAGTTTATCATATTTCAGGGATTCAGTAGTGAACACCTATTCATTCCCTACCATTATCTCGAAAGATAACACCCAAATACTAGATAAAAGTGTAAAACATGCCTTCCTGTTAACTATGGTATGTTTTTTTTTAGAGAGTACAGCCTTCATGAAACAATTATTTAGTGTACTGTAACCAGTAAACAAAAATATATACACTCTGGATCAGCAGACGATTTATTTCATAAATCAATCGGAGGAATCCGAGATAGCCGATGTATCACGATTGAAATATATAAACATAGCGCCAAGTTATTTTGCTTTTGATGTCTATATCGGTGGGTTTTAACTCTAATGTATCCGTGTTTTCAACGTTCATATAAACATAAGCATAAATGTGTAAATTAGCCGCATCGACTCGAATAATTTATTAAATAACTTAGCTATACGCTATCGATCAAAACAAATTAGATACGTACGGGTGTGCAGATTTCGGAACCGTGACATTTCGGATAAACAATTTCTTTTCACGATCATAAATGAAAGATTTACTTAAACTCCTTGAACATACAGCTTAAAAGATATAGCTACAGTAAAAACGTGTTTCCATGTTTTAATGAATGTTATTTTCTTTTAGTTTATATGAAAACATGACTCACATTTAGTGATGTTAGTTGTAACCCAGTCAACATGCATGTAAATTTCCGCTTTACATTCTTTTGATGATTTTTGCTTTGGCAGACTCTCAAATTTATTCAGAACGCAAATTATTTAAGCTATTTGTAACCAGTCTTATTGTGAAAAATGAACTGCCGCGGAAGCAGGAGTAGAGGCAGAGGGGACAGAAGACCTAAACGAAATGACGGCTGGGAGGAGGCGGTATGAGTACTGTTTTATTGATAATTAATTTATTGTAAATTTCTATGTAATGTTGTGAAATGTCGTAAGACGATTCTGGGTGAGCCCAGACATGAACTAAGAATAAACAGGAAGTGTTACCTGCGCAGACTATGATGAGTAGTAGACGACCATGAGACGAAGGAACAACATTCATCTAATTACGCTGTATTTTATTTTTACCGAGAATAAATAACATTATAAGTAACTTACAAAGGACTTGAGAGTTAGTATAAGTAAAAACACTTTAGTAATACATATTATCATACTGACTATTGTGAAAGCTTTTAGACCACTGCCAATGTGCGGGAACATAAAACTGTCATGTGACCACAAATGCGAACGACCACGGCTATTTTGCGGACAAAAAGATTTTAAGACCACCGCATACAAATGTAATGTTAACATGTTGACTATATTTTTAGCTCTTTTGGGCATAAAGTGCTGAAGGTGAACTTTTGTAATCAGTCTATTAACCATTGACACCACTGAGAGGTTTTAATTGACACTGATTTGTTCGCTACTACCTAAGTATACATGCCAGAAATTTTCAGGTCCAAATAGTTCTCCATAAAAAATGTCCGGACATTTTACCAAAAAGCTGGACACCTGAAACAATAAATTATGCCATCTGTACTGTAGTCGGTAATCAGTATATTGTATTACGTAAAAAAACTAATTACTTCCAGTTACTTTTGAAACCACTGTTTACAGAAGGTGTTATTTGAAATTAAAATTCCTTGCAGATTTTAATATTAGACATATACCTTTCCAGGGTGGGTATATGAATGCTAAGCGACAAAAGCTGAAGGATCAATTTGACCAGGATATACCCCGGCAACTGCAGAAAGAAGACAGCGGGGGCTCTAAGATATTTGCTGGAGTCGCTATTTATGTTAATGGGTATACAAGTAAGTGTAGGTTATTTTTAATGCTCAAATGGGAAAAGCACTGGTACCATGCTGAAAAAACTCTGAAATATGGGAAATTTGCAACATGAAGTTTCAGATTGGGAATTATGGGTCATTTTTTATTGATCGGTACTTAAGTTAATTGTTCACTTGCAGAAAATTTAGGGTTGTGATTTTTCCACGGATCCGCGGATTTTTGTGGATCGAGTTGTCCAGGGTCATTTTCACAATTGGCAGAAAATTGTAAACAACGGTAGGGGGCACGACCAATTCCGTGGGCGTATTTCATAAATGGCCCAACAAATCTGTGGCCTGCGAAATCTCTCTGCATATGAATTTGGTGTATTCTGTCTTACAGGGAGCATTTTTAGCTCATCTATTTTTTGAAAAAAAATTATGAGCTATTGTCATCACCTTGGCGTCGGCGTCGGCGTTGGCGTTGGCGTCTGGCGTCCGGTTAAGTTTTGAGTTTAGGTCCACTTTTCTCAGAAAGTATCAATGCTATTGCATTCAAACTTGGTACACTTACTTACTATCATGAGGGGACTAGGCAGGCAAAGTTAGATAACTCTGGCGTGCATTTTGACAGAATTATGTGCCCTTTTTATACTTAAAAAATTGGAAAATTTTGGTTAAGTTTGCGTTTAGTTCCACTTTTCTCAGTAAGTATCAATGCTATTGCATTCAAACTTGGTACACTTACTTACTATCATGAGGGGACTGGGCAGGCAAAGTTAGATAACTCTGGCATGCATTTTGACAGAATTATGTGCCCTTTTTATACTTAGAAAATTGACAATTTTGGTTAAGTTTTGTGTTTAGGTCCATTTTATTCCTTAAGCATCAAAGCTATTGCTTTCATACTTGCAACACTTACTAACTATCATAAGGGGACTGTGCAGGCAAAGTAATGTAACTCTGACTGGCATTTTGACAGAATTATGTGCCCTTTTTATACTTAGAAAATTGAAAATTTGATTAAGTTTTGTGTTTAGGTCCACTTTATTCCTACAGTATCAAAGCTATTGCTTTCATACTTGAAAGATTTATGAACTATCATAAGGGGACAGTGCAGGCAAAGTTATGTAACTCTGACTGGCATTTGGACGGAATTATGGGCCCTTTATACTTAGAAAATTGAAAATTTGGTTAAGATTTATGTTTTGGTCACTTTACCCCTAAAGTATCATAGATATTGCTTTCATACTTGGAACACTCACAAACTATCATAAGGGTACAGTAAAAGGACAAGTTGCATAACTCTGGTTGTCATTGTTACGGAATTATGGCCCTTTTTTGACTTAGTAACTTTTAATATATGGTTAAATTTTGTGTTTCGATCCACTCGAAGTATCAAGGCTATTGCTTTCAAACTTCAAATACTTACATGCTATCATGAGGTTACTGTACCTGGCAACTTGAATTTTACTTTGACCTTTGAATGACCTTGACTCTCAAGGTCAAATTATTAAATTTTGCTAAAATTGCCATAACTTCTTCATTTATGATTAGATTTGATTGATACTTTGATGAAACTACTCTTACCTGACATACCACAATAGACTTCACCCAAACCATCCCCCCCCCTCCCCCCCCCCTAATTTTTTTTTTTTTTTTTTTTTTTTTTTTTTTAAGATCATCTCACAAATGACCACCACCACCCTCACACTATACCCCCCCCACCCCCCCCCAAATTTTTTTTTTTTTTATTTTTTTTTTTTTTTTTTTTTAAGATCATCTCACAAATTATCACCACACCCTCACACTATACCCCAACCCCCCCCCCACCCCACCCCCCCCCCAAATTTTTTTTTATTTTTTTTTTTTTTTTTTTTTTTAAGATCATCTCACAAATTATCACCACACCCTCACACTATACCCCCCCCCCCCGATTTTTTTTTTTTTTTTTTTTTTCGCTTTTTTGGAAGATAATGTAATAAATGTCCACAACCCCACACTATACACCCTCTTCACTCCACTCCTCCCTCCTTTGTGATTGAAAATGAGAGTCCCTTCACCTTTAAAAAGAAAATAGATGAGCGGTCTGCACCCGCAAGGCGGTGCTCTTGTTTAATTGAGCGATGTCTTTGGCTGTTGCTTCCTAATCTTCTAATTAAACTCAGATTTTTTAAATGTATTTCATATTTTGCTGAATCATTTGCAAATAGCGCCTTTTTGAAGCGAAAATGAAGATTATTGAATGAACAAATCTCACACAATCTCGGAGATTGAAAAACCATCGAAAACAAATTTAAATGGGAAAGGCAAGAAACAACAGTGAATATAAATCACAAAGCCATACCACTTTCTGAATGAGTACAAAATATTGACTGTCTTGGTACTAAGGCTTAAGTCATATTCCATGTGAAAAAATAATTAACTACAGATTCCCTGGTAAATTGGCGTTAGTTGGAACACTGAAACCTGGTTGACATTATTTAGAATTTAAAGGCATTGAGCTAAAACAAAAGATAGCTGCATCATCGTTCACACTGATCGGAACACACTTTGATTTTGATGGCAATTAATACTGGTGAATTTGCATAATATGTAAAATGTGAATTCAAACAGGTTTTTATTAATATATCTTGTAAATGAGGTCAACTTAAGATGGTGTTTATTAAATGTCTGTTTTAAGGTTTGTCATTGCGTTTGTTGTATTAATCAGTCTACAGAATTTTCCTCCCCCCAGACTTCACCTCAATCACACCCCTAAATATGTGCTTATGAAACGAAAATTGAGGGAAATGTCGTTCTTTGTGAAATTTTTGTGACCGCAATCAATTAATTTGTAGTTTTTCCTCGGTTGGGAAAGTGCCTTTTACAGGTACTAAATAAATAAGGGAAAGCCTTAAAAACTTGAATCTAATAAGAAAGGTCTTTTAACTTTAACTTTCTAAGAGACTACAAATGCATGAAAATACGTATCTAAGTTGGGAAAAGGTTAAATAACAATGACATCATGTTTTGTCCTCTACATGCAATTGCAACTTTTGTTTCTTATATCCCAGAGCCCTCGTCAGATGAACTCAAGAGACTGATGATGCTTCATGGGGGCACGTACGAGACCTATCTGTACCGGACCAGGGTCACACACGTGATTGCCACCAACCTTCCAGACAGCAAGGTCAAGGAGATCCGAGGTCTCAAGGTCGTCACAACAAAGACCGGAATGGATTACTGACAGGTTGTGGGATCATAAGTGCCTTGTTCTGGGAAAACTTGGCTAAATGCATGTGCAGAAATTGTGGTCTCAGATTGGCCTGTGAAGTCTACACATGCTTATCAGGGATCACACTTTGAAACTTTCTAACACTTTTTTTGTTGAGAAGGGTCTTCCTTTAAACAAAAATACCATACCAGCCGAAAGTGTCATACTTTATTAGCCTTTGCACACTCTGGTTTAAATAAATTTAGTATATATATTTATAATTAGAGGGCTTTTATATTTGGGGGAAAACCCATCAACAAAACTGAGGAAGGGTAGATATATTACAAGCTAAATTAGAAATTTGGGGCAAATAGCATATTTTAAAATAAATTTTGTTGAAAAATGGGATTTTCTTTTACAAGAAGGGGTCTTTCTAAGACCTATTCTAAAGGAAGAGAAGAAGCCCTTTATAATTATGTTGATAATTATATCTATACAATTTTTAACCAGGTTTTCCGAAGGAAAAAACTGGTTATTAGATTGGCGAATGCGGGCGGGCTGGCTGGCTGGCGGGCTGGCGGAATAAGCTTGTCCGGGCCATAACTATGTCGTTCATTGTCAGATTTTAAAATCATTTGGCACATTTGTTCACCATCATTGGACGGTGTGTCGCGCGAAATAATTACGTCGATATCTCCAAGGTCAAGGTCACACTTTGAGTTCAAAGGTCAAAAATGGCCATAAATGAGCTTGTCCGAGCCATAACTATGTCGTTCATCTTCAGATTTTAAAATCATTTGGCACATTTGTTCACCATCATTGGACGGTGAGTCGCGCAAAATAATTACGTCAATATCTCCAAGGTCAAGGTCACACTTTGAGTTCAAAGGTCAAAAATGGCCATAAATGAGCTTGTCCTGGCCATAACTATGTCATTCATTGTGAGATTTTAAAATCAGTTGGACACATTTGTTCACCATCATGGGACGGTGTGTCCCACGAAATAATCACGTCAATATCTCCAATGTCAAGGTCGCCACGACTAAAAATAGATTTAAAAAAAAAAAAAAACTTACAAAGGGGGTTAATTTTTTATGGTCATTTCAAAAGTTCAGTTTGAGTTTCTCCCTTTATCAGAATTTTTTTTCACAATGAAAACCTGGTTTTGTGACAATTTTGTCCCTTGTTAAGATTTAAATATATGAAAAAAGATCTTACTTACTTTGGCAAGAAGATACCACTGTATATAGCTGGATTTAGTGTGATGACCAAATCAATTTTGCTAATTTATAGATTGCGTATCATCCTTTCTAATGGTAGCCATCAGTCAAAATCTGCTCAAGTAAGGTTAGTCAGGCAGAAATGTAATCATTCAACAACACTGGTCTCTGCTAAGCCCTCAATCCATTGATGGTCACTAGGGCAGGCACTTGCCAACTCATAACTGGCCTGGACAAAGTAATGTCTAAATAGAAGATGTTAAAATCAATCCCACATTGGGGATCAAACCAGGCACCTCATGTTCGCTATGTTGACAGCCTAATTCATCCACATAGCCATTTTGAATTACCTGTATATTGCTGCATTTCAGCATTGCTGCTGGGAAGCTGTTATCTTACACCAAGTACCAACTGTACACTGCCCAGTCTGGTTTGCAGAAGGGTTTGCAATCATTTTCTGCTGCAGATTGATGCTGAGAAAAGCATCCAGTCAACACCAAATCAGAGTAAGATTGCCTAGCAGTCAGTAGCAGGATCATTCTGGGTTTTGTACTTGAACAATTTTTAGCTCACCTGAGCTTGAAATGCTAATGCTACTTATGATCACCCCTATGTCTGGTGACTGTCTGTGTGCAGTGTGCGGTTTGTGGTGGTCATCATCTCTTTAAAGCTTGTTATCAATCTTGAGGCCACATTTTTTTGTCCATCCTAATTGATTTTGTTAGACAATGTTTAGGTCAAGTTTGAATCTGAGCCACGTGTGTCAGAAAACTAGGTCACCAGGTCTCTGAGCCACATGTGTCTGAAAACTAGGTCACGAGGTTAAATCTTAGAAAAACTTGGTACTAATTTTAATGCTACATTTATGACTCAGTCTTGATGAAACTTGGTTAGAATGTTTATCAGGAGAATATTATTATCATGTTTGAAACTATGTAAAGTGGGGTAAAAACTGATAACCAGTTTATGTTTTAAACAAGCGATGTCGGTGAACTAAAAATGAGTTTTAAAGGACATCGTGGCCCTCTTGTTGTTTTTGTGCCCCTTTCAGCAATTGCCTGTTTGTTCTTTTTTCCATATGTCTGTGTGTCAAACGAGGTAAATCTTAAATTTTGTATGAACTCATTAACTCCTACTGCAAAGCTTGGATACATGCACAGATGATGTGTTTGAACTTTATCAACACAACCACTTTACCTGACCTTATTTCTATCTTGACTTTTGAACATTCAGTCTAATTAAGAAAGTCCAAATACTTGTGTAATCTGAAAGTGTTTTTTTTCGTATAACATTAACCCTTTCCCACTTAGATACATTTTTTGATGTGTTTGTAGTCTCTTAGAAAGTTAAATTTAATTAAAGACCTTTCTGACTAGATTCAAATTTGAAAGGCTTCAATTAAATTCTTTATTCTAACCCTTACTGTTGAGCAGCAAACAACATAAAATCTTAACAGACTGTGAGTTACTTGCAGTCTGTTCTGGTTTATGCTGTTTGTTCACTTTTCTTTTAAGAGGGAAGGGTTAATAATTCTTGGTACAAAGTGGTGATTATTTTTTTAACACTACTTATTAATGAATATAAAAACATTGGTATCATTTAACTAACCTCATTTTGACCAGAAGGTAAAATTTCTTTTGCTAACCCAAATATATTTAACAACAAGCTTCTTACTAAACAGTTTTTAACCAGGTTTTCTGAAGGAAAAAACTGGTTGTTAGATTGACAAATGTCAGCCAGTGGGCGGGATGGTGGGGGCGGGCATTGCGAACAAGCTTGTCCGGGACATAACTTAGTCGTTCATTGTGATATTTACAATCATTTGGCACATTTGTTCACCTTTATTAGACGGTGTGTCGCGCGAAAGATTTACGTCAATATCTCCAAGGTCAAGGTCACACTTTGAGTTTAAAGGTAAAAATAGCCATAAATGAGCTTGTCCGGGCCATAACTATGTCATTCATTATGACATTTTAAAAATCATTTGGCACATTTGTTCTCCATCATTGGACGGTGTGTTGCGCAAAGAAATAAGTCGACATCTCCAAGGTCAGGTCGCCACGACTTAAAATAGAATTTGAAACAAGGGATAACTATGAACAATCAGTAACAGTGCACATTTTGAATTGTCTCCCTTTATCAGACTTTTCTTGTCAAATTGAAAACCTGTTTTTGTGACAATTTTGTCCCTTGTTATTCTTAAATCCAACAATCAGCACACCCACATCACCTGACCTCATGTTGACTTTCTTCTGGACTCAGGGGCTCCCACCAGGGGCGTATGTGTTTCTTAGAGGCAGCATCTTTTTGTGTGCATTTTATACAGGGTGGTTTTTTAGTATGGTTAATTTAATTTTCGGGAAATACATAACATATTTGCAATGAAGCTGATAAATAAAATATACTTTACCTTCTGTTGAATCAGTTGACAATATCTTAATGTGGAATTACACTTCAATAACATCAGTAAAGATTATTGATGATGACTTTTTCCCATAAATTGACCCACATCTGTGCTTTTGGTTTCTGCCAAAAAGCCCTTTTATGGAAAAAAGAAAACTACGGAATTATTTAATTTATTAGACTAAATAGTTTTATATGATCAATATATAATTTTGCCTCTACTGACAGGTTCTGCTTTTCTTGGGGAATCCTTGACCAGACCACGGCTAACCAGTCTAAAGGTTCTGTTCCAAGAGACCAGTCCACAGGAGTGGCCCACTGTCGATGGCAGACACGGATGACACATCAACCAGTCTACCATGTAGAGATGACTCAGAGACACAATACTTTGAGACTGGACTTTCCCCCAAAGAGGAATTCTCTGAGAATTTGAAAGACTTTAGTGGAATGGAAACCAGTCTGCAGCATAATGGGCCAGCAGAGAATTTCCATGCAAAGGCACAGTCCAGATCCCCTGCAAAAGCTGGTGACCCAAAGTTCCTTAGCGAATATTATGGGAATTCGAGACTCCATTTTCTATCCACATGGAAAGCAGAATTCAAAGAATATATAAATGCGATTCAAAAGAAGGGAGATAATTTTCCAGGGAGGGAAAAACTTAGGCATGTTGTGCAATCAAGGGAGGCAAACGCTTCCCAGTCTGAGCACAGCCACTTCACTTATGTGAAGAAATCTCATGAACGGTGCATTATGCATATTGACATGGATTGCTTTTTCGTTTCCGTTGGTCTTCTTAAAAGACCAGACCTTATTGGGAAGCCTGTGGCAGTGACACATTCTCTGGGTAAAGGGGCCACGGTTGATCCAAGGTCAGATCTGGGGTTTGAAAGGAGGGAGTGGGCAAAAAATGTGTCCAATCAGAAGAGAGAAAAATCTGGTTTGAATGCTAAGATGGACAGTTTAAATGAAGGTACATTTTTAGCTCGACTATTATATATGAAATATACATAGTGGAGCTATCCTACTCATCCCGGCGTCGCGTCGGCGTTAGCGTTCCTGTTAGCGTGCAAATGTTAAAGTTTGCGTACTACCCCAAATATTTCCTATGTCCTTTGACATATTGCTTTTATATTTTGCATACTTCTTTACCAACATGACCCCAATCTATAGACAAGAGCAGACAACTGTATCAAGCATTTTGACAGAATTACGGCCCCTTTTATACATAGATAATTGGACATTTTGCTTAAATTGCCATAACTTCTTTACTTATGATCACATTTGATTCATATTTTGACAAAACAACACTTACCTGACATACCACAATACACTCCACCGAAACCTTCTCCCATGCCCCACCCCAGAATACTCCCCCCCTTAAAAAATTTTTTTTCCCCTTATTTTTGAAAGATCATTATTAAATGACCACACACCCACATTATACCCCCCCTCCATGATGGTTTACGTTATACTGTCAAGCACTCAAATAGTCAAGTGCGCTGTCCTCTGACAGCTCTTGTTGAATGTTTGAAATGCAGTGTAATTTTGTGCTTAAATGAAATGTTTTTATGTCAAATTGTGATTTAAAAACGTGGTAAATTTTTATGTCATCCAAAAGTTTGAGTCCCAGTTATAATTTTAGTCGTCTAAATAAGGAAAATCAAAGATCAGATGTACCATGAATTTACATTTGTCAATATTTCAAGTTGAACTATGTTTGAGGTTGAGATCTTGCATAGTCATGATAATGGGGCCATGTGATTGTACAAAAATATAAAAAGATTAGACTTTCATGTATTTTAGAGAACATGAGCTTCCCTGACCAATCAGAATCTGACACTGATGATGATGTCACTGATGATGTCACAGATGTCAGCAATTTCTCCAGGACATCTGAATCATTTCACTCCATGGCAGAATTAGCATCCTGCAGCTATGAAGCAAGAAAAGTAAGTTGATCTTTGTGTTGTCATGTCCCCACCACTATAGTGGGGGACATATTGTGTTTGCCATGTCTGTTGGTTTGTTTGCCCAAACTTTAACATTTTGCAATAACTTTTGCTATATTGAAGATAGCAACTTCATATTTGGCATGCATGTGTATCTCATGGAGCTGCACATTTTGAGTGGTGAAAGATCAAGGTCAAGGTCATCCTTCAAGGTCAAAGGTCAAAAAACTATCAAAGCAGCGCAAAAGGGGACATAGTGTTTCGGACAAACACATTTCTTGTTTTTAACCATGTTTTTGATGAAATTTAAATCCTGGTTATAAGATTATGGTATTTGTGCAGGCAGCTGGATGGACTTTTAAATGTGAAATACTTAGGACCTGTGCAGGGTTAGCCAGGTGTAGGCCAATGTCACTAAGTAAAAATAATTAAATAAATCAATACCGGTAACATAAGTTTGGATGCAAGTTTTAACCATGTTTTCAATGAAGTTTAAATCCTGTTATAAGATTGTGGTATGTTGACAGGCAGGTGGTTGAACTGTTTTATGTGACTTAGGACCTGTTCAGGGCTAGTCAGGAGAAGGCCAAGGTCACTACTTACAAAAACTCAATACTCAATAACATTGGTTTGGGTGCAAGTTTGTGGTAAGTTATCTTACATGCAGTCCTAGCATGGGATTGTATTTGGGCCAGCGTGATTAATTTCAGGTTTACTGGTTACTTACTGTTAATTATGATAGAAAAACAGTATCTGCTTCACAATGTTAGTTACATTGAAGTTATGGTGCTGAATTGTTTTGTGTAGGTAGCATGCTAAACATTTAACACATATCTTAAATTCAACACGAAATTGAGGTCATTATCTTGAAATGGGGTTTAAAACAGCTTAAAGACTTGCTGAACCTTTCACTTAGCTAAGACTTACTTATATGATATGAACATGTCTCAGTATTAATCAATTATCACAGGTGGTAAAATGCCATATAGCAAAGCTGGTATTTGAATAAATAACAAAAAATCATAGCACGATCACAAGAAAGTATCATATGAAATGGCTGTGATGAGCATTGTGCTCAATGTATATATTGTTGATTCTTGCATATGTCAGATGCTTTACAGCATTTTGCATCAATTTTAACCCTTCCCACTCAGAGGCAAAGTGAAAATGGTTACGTGCAAACAGCATAAAACCAGAACAGCCTGCGAGTAACTCACAGTCTGGTCAGGTTTTATGCTTATAGTGCTGCTCATCGGTATCTAAAGTTTGGAAATGAAACCTTTATAACTTGAATCTTGTAAGAAAGGTTTTCAATTACATCAGGGCTCACACTGGGCTAAAATTTTAGG